>NC_092428.1:29945026-30095384 GCF_036169615.1 Heliangelus exortis | reverse complement strand
AGATTCTTTAATAAATTACCTGAGTTAATAACTTTTTTCACAAGAATTATAGCCTCCCATTTAATAGAGTTGTAAAAGCATAAATTGAATTCTGCTGATTTCAGTGTGAAGCTCAGAAACATGAAAAGATTTAACAAATTATAAGATTTTTTTGGATGAGATTTTTTTTAAATCAAATTCTTATGCTCAGCAGATTGAAAAACAGAGCTGTAGTTTTCTTCAGACCTATATTTTTGACTACACATAGACTGCAAAATAGTAGCACGACTTCAGTTTGACATCAGGACAAAGACATGACACAAATGTAGAATTATGAGAACATTCCAAAATATTTTCCTTTTTCCATCACAAAGACATTATCTATTACCCAAGAACCTTTTTCACAGCCTGTCTGGGTCAGACTTTTTCTCAAATCCTTGCTTTATTTGCTGTCATCTGTACAGGGCTAACACCATCCCAATTCTCTGAATCAGCACTGAGCTTTTCCTCTCTGAGACCAATTATTCCAATCATTAACTGTTAGCACTTCACCACGTTAGAACTTGATACTATTTGTCAGCCAGGTCAACAGTCAATGCATTTGCTTATTAACACTGCTCATACCAATACCTTTGATGGAATTCTGCTTTCTAGCGCATCAAATCTGTATTTTCACTGCAGACCTAGAAACTGACCAGCACCTTTTATTTCCCTGAAAAAATCAGAATTTCTTCCCTCTCTCAACACAATCAGACTTTAAGGACAGCCATGTAAAAATGTTGACTTTTAAGATTACTGCAGAAAGCCAGCACTGAGCATATGACACCTGAGAACTGACATTAAATATTGAATTATGTACTAAAATGAGAGAAAACATTAATTTTCACCCCTTCCTCCCTGAGTCTGTTATAATATAGATTAGCATGGTGCTTAACTGAGACAGTTAACCCTGTCCTTGCATCTAAAATCATATTAAGGTGCTGATGCATGACTTGGAATCAAGTATTACATTGGATAGCCTGCTGGGTGCCATGGCAGCAGTGTTGGACCTCTAAATCCTGGCTGAGAATTTAGCAGTTGTGTTTTAAAGCCACAGAGACTCAAACACACAAAAGTGTTGGACTTTCACCCCCAACAAGATGATAGAATTATACAATCATCATTGTTGGAAAGGAGCTTCAAGGTCAAGGTCAATATCAGGCAAGGACCCATATCATCTTACGTGATGCCCCCTGACCACTTCCATGGACTTTGGAGGGCTTGAAAACCAGCTTGCAAATGTACATAAATCAGCTGAGAAATCATTATTTAGTAAACAGGGAAAAATTAAAAGTAAATCTCTGCATCCACAAACGAAGATGCACACAACAGAATGGTGCAAGCATCCTCACTCCAGGAGTCTGAAGCTAAATCCAAACTTCACAGTTATAGTATTTTAACATGCTACAACTCAGTTATGCACAACATTTATTATAAATACTACCAGTTATTCATAAATTATAAATCTTTTCTTTTTTTTTCTCCTGGGCAAGTTGCTTGAAAGAATATACTATATAAACCTTAAAACCTTGTCTTGCTTTGCAGACTGAAGTCTGATTTCAAACACACCTGATCTTTAAAACTATAGTTTCCATTAATCCCCATTATTATTATTTACACAGTTCCCAATAGCACCCAAGACATTTTGTTAGTATTCTGTGCTTTGAAGTACTGAATGTAAAACAGGTCCCTCAGAAGAACATTATTATTAAAGCTCCCTATTTCATTACACCATTATGAAATCTAGGATTTTTTTTATAATACTGTTCCCTGAATTACAGATTCATGGGGGATTATGTGGCGGTAAAGCAGTTTCAAGAGCAGAATGTTTAGTCTGAGGATCTGATGTTCTCTCTCTCTACAAACTTTACTCTCTGCTTTGGACAGTTCTGGTCCCCAGGACTGAACACCCAAGAGCAGTAGGAAGGCATCTTCTCATTGCTCTTCTGCAAACAGAACCTATCTGGCAGCTCCAAGGCCACTACCAGAAAAGAAACTTAAAAGTGGTCAGAGAAAACCAAGTTGCTCTGAAAGCTCACTCCTGACCAGAATTAAAATAAATTTGACCTGCCATTAACCAAAAAAAAAAAAAAATTTAAAAAAATTTTTTAAAATTGAGAAGTAACAATAGAAAGTTTCCCTTTCACTGGTGGAGATTTTTCCACTGATACTAATTTTCTGAACTATTTACTCCACACCTGCTGCAAGGTTGATGCACTACAGTCCAAGTCAGGGATAAGTGGATTAACAAGAGGTCAGCCCCAAAGGGGACCTGTCAGCTTCCAGTGAGTGAGACCATCAGTGGCCTTTTTCAGAGAGGCTGAGTGGTAGTAACCCTGCTGCAGATGCCCAGTTTTTCAAGACAATTAAATTCAGCTCTTGTGACTTTAAAAAAAAAAAAAACCAAAAAAAAACCAAAAAAAACAAACCAAAAACCCCAACCCACCAGCCCCCAAACTCTCAAGTGCTTCCTCACCTGTGTGTTCACTTTCTCCCTGATTTTTGGGGAATCACTACTCTCTTTATTTTCTCTCCTTTTCACAAAAGGGCTAAGAATATTTTTCTAGCAACAGCCTAGGCTTTCTGCTGAAAGCCTTGGCAAGCAGATACAGGGATATGAATAATTGAAGACAAATCAGAAGGTAATAAAGAAGCTATCCTTCCAACTTCTACACAGAAGAGTAGGTACCAAAAGTGCTGGAATGCTGCTATAAAGATTACAAGTTGCAACAGAGACTTTTCAATGTTTTTTTGTAAAGCCAGGATCAAAACTTGTTTCAGGATTTGATACATGAAATGGAAGCAAAAATAATCATCTCAATAAACATCAAAGCAAAACTGTTATTGCTGTCATTGGTCCAATTTCTTTTTCTGTTTTCAGATGTTCACCCTTTCTATTACCTCACTGAATCCCACAGTAGCTATCTTACTACCAGCTCCTGTTCACAGCATCTTTCCTTGTGGGCAAATAAAAAATACAGCCCAGGCACTGTTTTTGGCAATACCCCCATTTTCTGTCAGTCCCACTTTACTGCAGATCTCACGCTTGCCTTCAATTAGATTTCTGCCCTTTAAGCATTAGAATGTATGCATGAATTTATTTTCAATTTAATGTGTCGAATCATGGTAATTAGGCAATAAATAAATTTAAAATTAAAACACCCCCAAGTTTCATCCTTCACTGGTGCAAATAAGACTCCAGTGTAGCTGCAGTGGTTTTATTCAAGTCAGATAATAAAAGAAAATAAAACTAACGTGGTTTCTTCTTGACTGCCCCACACAGTGCCAAGGACAGATGAAAATATTTGTCTTCAGGTTTAAAAATGTAATTGACTTATTGTTAAAAAAAAATTTTTTCATATTTCAAATATTCCTTTTCACTATTTACTTTTACTTCTTTCACAGAGTAGCAGTGTGCAGAGATACTAAACCCAAGGTGAGCAAATATTAGGGCAGTCACAGAAGCACGAAGATAAGGAAGAAGATGTTTTAATTAATAATCATCAGTCGTTATCAGTAACAATTTTATTTTCTCAGCTAGATAAGATTTTCAGCATCCCTTGAAGTCACAAACTGAAGTCTGTTGGAAGCCAGAATTGACCCAAGTAGATAGAGAAGTGCTCTGCTGAGGGATTTGGTAATCTTGTGTACATAGATTCAGAACTGTAAATATCATTATTTCATAACTAATTTACTTGATAAAATTGATAGCAATAGAAAGTATGACTTGCTTTATAGCTGCAACAAGAAATGGATCCAATAAGTGATACAAACCAGAGATGTATTTTATGTCCGAACTTGTTCATCCTTTCTCAGAGAAGCTGTTTCCCATCTTCACGGCCCTCAGGCACCTACAACACCTCTTCAAGGTGACATTTTGGGCTACTAGGGAAACAGAATCACTAGCAACACAAAAATAACCCACAGATGGCCATAGGCTCATTAAGACTGGTGTTCCTGAGGAGTTCTTGGATACTTTTGGGGTTTACTTTTTGCTTAGTTGAAATCCAAAGCCAATAAGCTGATGGATGTCTCATTATTCATTGGTAATATGATTTTATTATTTTTAGGAAAACGATAAATAAAAGATGGGAGGACATAATAGGGTGTAAAGGCACTGTTTAAGCTTTTAGTCCCTCCTGAATTTCCTGCAGGCATCCATTAAAAAAAAGAAAAAATTGAGTAGTTAGGACCAATTTTTTTGAGTCTCTGGGTATTAAAGATTTTCCTGTGATTGATTTACTCTAGAAGAACTTTAAAAATTCCCCCCCCCCCAGTTTTCTCAGCTCATTGTGAGGGACAGGGGAAGGAGTTCAGTGGTAAAACAGTTTTAGCAGTGCATAGCAGTGCACTATTACCCCACTGCTAGGGAAGCAGATAGGATGAGTAAATATTCCCTCCTTGACTTATGGACACCAGAGCCCCATGGAAATATTGAGCGTGGGAGCACAAGGGTCCCCACTGCCCTTTCAATCCCCTCCAAGATTGCCCAATGAGTAGGAAGCCATCACAGAAATCTTTCAAAGTTCATGGAAAACCTTCTCTGACCCAGCTACCAGGGTCTCACCGGCAATTTTCAGTGCCCCCTCTGCTTCAAATAGCCAAATTCCCCAATTTTCATGCAACACAAAGTTTAATCATACCCCATCCTTGCTGTCCCTTGGCAAGGAGTGGCTCAGGAAAGCAATAAACTCCTCTTAGTAATTTTGATTGTCCTGGTTTTAATTGCATTTGGAAAATAGTCTTTCCAGTGTGCTCACACTGGCAGTGAAACCATTCCAGTGGCTAATTAGTGCATTTCCTAATTATGCAGTAAAATCTTCTTTTTCCAATAAAAGTTACATTAACCTGCATGTCTAGGAATCCCTGACAAAAAGCTTTTCCCTCTGAACAGACCAGACAGTCAATGGTTTTGGGACTTTTATCCAAAGCCCCAGTACTTCGGAAACTTTAAGGATTTTTTGCTTGCTCCTCATCAGAACCTGGGTTTCTATGGTTCTTTTTCTTCAAGGTAAAGCATTTCTTAGTGGGATTTTACATTAAACAAAGAAAAACTTCAGTTCTTAGGTACCAACAGAACTTATTTTGACCCTCCAGTCAGAGAATGACAACACTTTGGCTCTGTATGGAGAAGATCCAACAGCATACACCTATATGTAATAAAAACGAAAAGTCCTGAGACAAAAAAAATCTCCATTCAATTCTATCAGCCTGTATTTGTTTCATTAACCACTCACATATTGTTGCCTGGGGCTCCTGGACCATCATTTCCAACCCTCTGATAAGGACCATTTGGTTTTTTTAATGTCTTCCCTATGGAAATTAATTAAAGTGGGTGATAAATGTGCTGAGATGGATTGGGGCTTTTCTTTTTGCTACCAATTATTTTGATTAAAAAGAAAGTTTTGCTGTAGCTCTTGGTACAGTCAGATATTTTATATCTTTTCCTCTATAGCTGTTCTGAACATTGATATTTGCTGGAGTAACTCCCACAGCTCAGGTTGCCATCAGACTGCAGGAGGAGCACTTAAGAGGTGAAGGGAAACTGCCCTGAAATTTCCTTCTTTATCTTCCCTACCTGACTATCCATGGCTATGTTTGCCAATGTTAATGGACAAACTAATTGAAGAAACCTTTTGACCAATTGAAGAGGTCAAAAACCAGAAGAGAAAACAATTTTTAAAATAAATTCTACACTGAATTTTCCATTCCCCTTTCTATCTAATATATCAATATCTGAATATTAGATTTTCTAATCAAGGTCAGGATCAGGATGAGATCAGGATGCTCTTTCCATCCAGCAACCAATTGGATTTAGTTTGGATTATTTCTGTCAAAAAAAAAAAAAGCAGGTGGAATGAAAGCTTGTCCACTTAGATCTCTAATACTAAATACCTGAGATTTAGAAAATTAATATGGAGTTTAAAGAAAAGCTGGTTTGGAAGGAGAAAATATCTGAAAATCAACTGGAGAATTTAGAAAATAGACGAGTCCAGTGCTTTCAGCACAGAGATGGGTATGAAACAGCACATAAAATGCTTGGCTGGAAGCTAAAGAATTTCTGGCATGGCAAAAAAAGAATGGAAGAAAGATTTTTATATAAAAATGGAGAAGGATAAAGCAGGGTAAAATGACTAAGCTATAAAATAGCCAGTGAAAACCATTGACCAAGCTTGGCTGGAAGTGGAAAGGATACGAATGCTTTGGATCTAAATAATTTGATTTTTATTTCAAGAGCAGAAGGATTCACTTTGCCTAAAGGAGGAAACAAAGTGCTTGGAAATCTGTGCTCATTTCCTTCCTCTTCCATGACCTCTCTAAGTGCCCTTAGCCACCCACTGGTGCCAACAACTTCAAATATAGTTGTCCTAACCAGACCAGGAATTTTAGATATTCTATGGAGCATCTGCAACATCTACATCAATAGGGACACAGTTGTAGCAAGAAAAAAATCAAATCCCCTTATCAGAGAAAACCCATGCAGAAATCTAATTTCTGAACTCTCTAACTAGGAAGTTTAGATGTAGAGTTGCAATGATAAAACACTGCAAATTTCTTTTTGGGGGATTGTTTTAGTTTGTGTGGATGTTGAAACGCTGAAGTTTTCTTGGACTTATGAATGTGTATTGAACCATATAACTTCAAAAGAAGTCCCAATAGGATTACTCAGGCTAAATCTCGTTCTTTAATAATCACTTTTTTCTTGATACACACAGAACAGTGCCTTTTGATAATGCTGGGCAGATGGTTCACAAACCCCCACTCTCCAAAAAAATCATGTTAGCACAGTTTCATTTAAGAGGCTGGAAGTATTTGGTCTGCATTTTCATCCCATAAAACATAAACTGCTTAACACTGCTAGAACAATGTTTTCCTTTCTGCATTTTGGATAAATTTCCATAACAAACACTGCAGAAAAGGTTTCAGTCAGGAAAAACTGGGTTGTTAGGGTTTTTGTCTCCAATTTTCCATTTCATATTCCACCCAATATTTTTGCTGCAGAGTTCCAAGGTTAAGTAAGGCAAATCATACACTCATTTCTCTTGCCCACTCCTCATTTTCTTGCTGCCTAAAATTCCAGGGGCAAGAGCAAACATTCAGACCTCCGGTTCCTCTCTTGGTTTCCCAGGTCCCTCTCATATATCTGAAAGACACTGACAGGACAATCAGTGACTCCATCCCGTGTCCAAAGACATCCAGTCTTCCTCTGCCTTTGAATCAGGGGACCCTTGGTTACGGTCATCATTGCAAGACAAAAAAAACCAAAGAGCAGCCAAGGGAATTATGATTGTTCAGCGTGGAGAAAAGGTTGAGAATAGACCTTCCTCCTCTCCACAACTTCCTGGAATGAGGCTGGAGAAAGGTGAGGGTTTGTCCCTGCTAAGAAGGAACAGGACAAGAGGAAATGGTCTCAGGTTGTATCAGTGGTGGTTAAAATACCTGTTAGAAAAAACTTCTTCACCCAAAGAGTTAATAAACACTGGAACAGGCTCCCCATTCCTAGAAATGTTTAAAAGATGTCTAATTGGGGTATTTTGGCTCAACACTGGACTTGGTAGAGTCAAGTTAATGGTTGGACTTCATGCTATTTAAGGTTTTTTCCAACCAGAAAAATTCTGTAAGCATTCTGTAATTCTGTTCAGCCACATGCTCAACACCATAAAAGAAACAAGGTAAATTGTCTCATTTAATTATATTGCATTAAAAAAAAACTCTTTCAGGATCGATGTCTTGAGTACTTGTTGCAGAGGTGGCTGATGAGAACTGGGAAGCTTCCAGTGGTGCACCAGTTGTTAAATTTGCAATCCTCTTCCTTAGCCTGGCAGATTGCTGGGTTAGATAGAAGCATGCACAGGGGAAGAGAAACTTGACAGGGAAAAGGGAAATACCTTATGGGATAATATATAAATTTTCCTGCTGAAAATCAGCACAATCAGCTGGAGCAGTAGGCAGGTTCAAAATCAGACCACAGGAAGTAGATCAGAGCACGGAATTTTTGGTTTTCATTCTTCAGTGTTTACCTAAACTGATCTCCTCCCCATCACAAAGATATTGGATACTTCTGTTGATAAAAAAACCCCTGTGACTCCCAAGAAAAGCTTGGTACAACAGGCAGAGCTATTTTTCAGTTTATAAACCCATGGTGTCAAAACATTGAGTTTTACCCTTTCAAAAGAGAATGCAGTGCGTGAAAACAGAAAGGATCTTTTTTGTTGTGTTATTTTCTTTCTAAGTCCTGGCTGATCCAACCATCCCCTGCTGCCTCTCAGGTACAGAGCTCCCAAGCTCTTCTCTGCCAGTGACTCCAGACCCTTGGCTGCAGAGCTCATTTTCTGCTCCTCTCAATGATATTTGTCCTTAAACCACAGGAATCCTCAAACCCAGTCACACAATATTAGCCAGCTTTAACTTTATTTTACTTCTGCTAAAATATGTTTACCATTAAGTCCTGCGAGGGAAGCCAACTCTGTTCTCTCAGCCCACCGTTTCCCCTTCAGTTTTTCATTTCTTCTGTTATCTGTGCTAATATTTTTACTAGACTCAAAACAACCGTCTCAGAGCTATTATTACCTTTTCCACTATAATTTATTCCCAACTGCCACAGCTAGGATTCAGGATTTTTGTGTCCCAGACACTATGAGCTCTACTCAGATTGCAGAATTTCTGCACACCTCCCTGAGCCTAAAGCTTTATAAAAAAATAAGAGACACTGGGAATCTAGGACAAAGGGGTGAAATCGGAGGGCCAGTTTTGAAAAAGTTCAGAAAGAATGGAGAAAAAAAAAAAAAAAGAGAAAGCAAAGACAAAGCCATTAAAGATGAGCCTTTCAAAGAGCCTAGGCTGGATGATAGCTCAGGGACACTTTGTGGGAAGGATGCGATCTCTGCCAGGATAGGATTTCTGCCTGTTCCCCTGCCACAGCACATCGATTCTTCAAGCCTGCAGTGGCTGTAAAAATCACAACAAGGTGAACATAGGAATCCTTTGGATGTGGCCAGTTTATTGGCTCCATGGCTTTGCCTGCACTCAAGGTAAAGACTCCTTTAATAGCAGATGCAGCAATTAATAACATGGCTTGGCTCATCTTTTAATCAACTAATGTTATCCCCATTAATTTTTTTAATTTCAATGTAATGGTTTCAACTTTACTTTCAGATTTCCCCCATTTAGCATAATCTTCGAGATCTAGTTTTCAATTTATTTTTTTTCCTTAATATTTTCCTAATGCCTGGTAACTGGGAATTTTCTTAAATTCCTATAATGTCTGTGTTCTTCCAGCAATGATCATTTAGAGGGTACAAAAACACTTCCACATGTTGATATTTTGAAAGCTGGAGTTAACTACAGTCATTTCTATTCAAACAAGCACATCAAGAATAAAGCAAGAGGAGGCTGAATTTCTTGGTGTAGTGCCTGAAGACGTGTTAATTAAAGACATAAGGAGCCAGCTTTTTTAGTATTATTAATATTTCCCATTTCAGATTTCCCATTTCAGGATAGCAGAGATTCCCTCAGATATCCTCCTGGACACTCATCTTCCAGCCCTTAACGGGGAGGGATCCCAGAGTAGAGTCCTCCCCCCCCCTTTTTTTTTTTAAACATTGACAGTGTCAATGTCCCTCTACAAAAAGTGATGAGGCTCTGCCCCTACTGCATCCAACCCTGGGTATGTCCATTATAACTCTTGGAGTGGGATTGCAGCATTATTTGTAAATTAAAGCCCAGGGAGAATGAAGGCTGATGAGTGAATGAGCTGTGATTGGTTCTTCACCTCCCCAACTATGGTAAAAAGAGCAAGAGCAAAGATGTTATGGAGAGCACAGGAGTAAAACCAAAACCCAAAATCCCACGCACAAAAACTACACGAAGACAACAACAAAAATTAAGAGTTGTCTCCACAGAGGACATTTAGAATCCAAGCCCAAATCCAAGCTCTATCATTGCACACAAACGTGCTCAGAGTGCTGCAGATCTCAGTCATCAGGTATTAATTAAAAATATTTCCTTTCCTTTCCAATTTAACATGCCCCAGCAGACCTCAGCCAGAATTCAATAGCCTCACTACCTACTGCCAGCAAACACTGATTAAACAAAAAAAGATTTATCACACAGAAACAGGCTCCGATCTCTGCTGTGTACAGATGTCTTTAGGCATTCTGCTCAAAACCACCCCAACACAGGAGGAAAGGAGCAGATGAGCTCTCACGACGAGGATCCAGCATCCCAGAGCCAGCACTGGGAAGCCTCCTACTCCTCAGTTCCTTCAAGGACTACAGAAGCAAGGAGGAACCTCCTGGGTTGGGGATGAGAGCAAATTTGAGGGACAAATAGGAAGAGGGAGCTAAGGATAAAACAGTCTGTGGTGGGATTGTGCTCCTTCACCCAACACAGGGATCACAGGACAAGGCATTTGTCTGCTGCCTGCATGGGGGTGAAGGGAACTTCGCAAGAGATGACGAGAAGAGGGGAGATGTCCAATCATCCCTGTTACTAAAAACACTTCTGTGACTAAGACAAATATTCAAAGAGAGTTACACAGAAGCAACCCATGCATAAGCAATGAAAAATTGCTTGACATAGCATTCGTTGATTGTCTTAAGAGTCTTTTCCAGCCAAAACATTTATATGATTCTATGTACTTCAGAGAGAATCTCTTCATAGATATCTCTACCAATACGACCAAAAATTTGGCATTGCCAATAGTTTCTTGTTTAAAAAGTTTTTTGTTGTTGTTTTGGTTTTTTTTCCTCCGACTAATTCATGCCCCTTTTTGCCTCAAGGCAACTCTTCTCCAACTAAACCATTCCCCTCCTTGCCTATTTCCAAAAGAGGCTGGCAAGCCTACTCAGAAGATGATGTCCATCCCAGCATGATATTCCCTGGTTACGTAAATTTCACATAAATCTGTTACCATCCTGAGCTCACAAGTTTCCAATATTATCACCAGGCTGAGTGGAAACCAAGATTTTAAGCATATGTTTGAAAGCAACAGTTGCACACATATTATTATATCATACATTATATGTATTATATACAGAGATATTTTATATTGTGTCTCAAGGACTTCAAACATCCATGTTCACACAGAATGGGCAAAGCTAAATTTACTTTCACCCTTAAAATCCTGGAAATGTGAAGAATCTGCAGCTAGGTAGCAACTTTACTTCAAGGAAAAAAAAAATATGCAAAGGAAGAAGATCTTTAAAAAACTAGGGCTAGTTTTTCAAGTAGAAAATTAAATTTTCCACTGCTTTCAATTCCTTAGGATTCCTAGAAGAGCTTTATTCATTAGTAAGCAAGCTCAGGTTTCCACTTCAACTATTGCTCCAAACTTCTGATTTTATCAGCTTCAAGTGCTGCAGACTTAAACTACGTTCAGCAACTTCTGACACCTGTACCTTTAACGAGCAAACCAAAAGTTCCAAGATAAGTCAGAATTTCTTGATTTTAAGAAAAGAGAAACTCCCTGAGTATGGAGAATAGGGGCGGGGAGGCAAAGAGTAAGGGGAAAACCAGTGTGAGCTTTTTTTTTCACGAGTCTGTAGAATTTATATAGAAAAAAATATTTTTTTTTCTGTTCAGTTCTTACACAAGTCTAACGTTTAAAATTTAATAACTAGCTTATCCATTTAATTTCCTTGAGCCCAAAGCTTGTTTTTCCCTTCAAAATTCACAAATTTCTTTAAAAGGAGATGCAGAAAGTAGTGTTTTTTTAATGCTAGCGTCAACATACACAATATTGAAACTGATAACTTTTTCTTATATTAAAAAGGAAAAAAAATATTTTTAACGTGTAGAAATGTGTTAAATAGTAGACAAACTATAGCCCCCCCCCGTTGCTTTCACATTATGCATAAATGCAATTAAAGTGCACTTCTTTTCTGCTACTGCAGCGAAGTTTTGTTAGATGCAGTCCTAAAAGAATTAGGGGGGGGGTTCACTGCTGCATGGGTATCAAAATAAGATATTTTAAAAGAGTACCTTGAAAACCAAGCAAAAAACCCTACCAAAAAAAAAAAATAAAACTAACCGTAAAATGTTCTTCATATAAAAAAAAAAAAAAAAAAAAAAACAAAAACAAACAAAAAAAACACCTCACGCATACAGAACTACCCAAAATAAAAGAATAAAAATATAAAGAAACAGAACTAGGGACTTCTTTGCGTGTTAATTGTACCTTTGAAGGCAGAGAAATGCCTGTTGAAGAACCCTTTATGTTCTCCCTCCAAATGCTCCCAAGCCCAGGTGGGTTCCTATTTCCTGCAGCTGTATCCTGCTCATTACTTTCCAGGGTCCTCCTGCTCTGCGGGGGTTTGTCCCTTCTTCCTGGTCACGGAGTAGGATTTTTGTATTTAATATGTGAGATCTGACTTGGAGAGTGTTATAAAGCAATATCTGTGCTGATTTTGGGTCTGCTGGGAGAGGGAAGATGAGCAGACCCTGGATAGAAACAGAGGAGGCTCCAGGGAGATCTTTAGGGCACCTTCCAGCACCAGAAGGGGCTGCAGGAAATCTGGGGAGGGACTTTGGACAATGGCTTGGAGTGATAAGATGAGGCGGAATGGGTTTCAAGCTGTAAGAGGGGAGACAGGGATGAGACATTATGAAGAAATTCTTGCTGTGTCCCAGGTTTCCCAGAGAAGTTTTGGCTGCCGCCTTCCTGGCTTTTATACTTAACAAATAACCCCTCTCAGCCACTGCTCTCTGATTCCGTTTTTTTTGTTTTTTTTTTTTTAATTTTCTGCCTCTGGGACTTCTTTCTCAGCCCAGGTTGGATGGGGCTTGGAGCATTCTGGGTTGGGAGGAGGTTTCCCATTCAGGGGGGAGAGATCATCTTTAATGTCCGTTCTAACCCCAACTGGCTGGTGATTCAATGAATCTCTGAAAAGTATTTCTGGTAACTCCCTGCAGGGGAGAGTTAAGGCCTCTGACCCCAAGCATGGCCCAGACCATGGTGTGTATTGGGGCTGTGCCTGAAACACTGGTTTTGATGTCATCCTTACAAAAGTGGCACAAAGACCACTACCAGAGGCTGCAAAAGGCTTCCTCTTTCAGGGTTAGGTAATTGAGTGAGAAAACATTTGTTTGTGTTTAGTGCAGAGACATTTGTAAAAAATTGAGGAAAAAAAAAAAAAAAATCCTAAATGTGGCTTTCTCTCTGCTCAATGGATTTTGGAGCCAGAGCTCCAAAGCTTTCTCCCTAACATAGGAAAGTTTCCAGCTTGCATCAATAAGGGTGTAAGTCATCCTTGTGCTTCCTGCTTTTCTGAAGAAGTTGGAATTTTGATGTGTTGGGAGAACAAGAGACACTACTACAAATTTTAACCAAGCCTTATAGCTTTAGATATAGGGTAATAGGTTACCAGAAGTCCTCCAGTGTGTGTCAGTGTCACACAGGGAGTTCACTCTTTACCCAGGATAGATTTGGTTTAGTACATATTTACTATCAAGAGTGGTGTAGAGGTGCAGTCTGTTACAAGCAATTTTTGTGGTTATTTATCTAATGACACAGCAAGATTTGCAGGTGTTCACTGCTGGAAATGTATGGATCAGTGCACAAATTTCTGTAAAAAAGACAAAGCCTGTGACTAAATAAGATGGATTTTGAAGCTAATTGACTAAAGAACCTCCCACTGAGGGCAGTAAAACCTTCATCTCTGTAATAAAGAAACCCTGGTCAGTTTTCACATGTACAGCTCATGTGCTTAACCCACGCATGGGTAGTCCTCCAGGGCACAGCCAGCATCTCTGGAAGGCTTTTATTTTTTTTTTTTTTTTTTTTTTTTTTTTTTTTTTTTTTTTTTTAATTTTCTGCCTCTGGGACTTCTTAATTTTCCAGGATGTGGTTTTTGTCTTTCAGCACACTACCCCTCATCATGGAGTGCTCCAGTCCATGTCTTTGGGTGCCACAGACCTCTGGGGCTGGAGCTGAACAGCACACAGCTCTCTGTGACATTTCATTTCATCAGATCTTGTAATATCCAGCAGTCTTAGCTCATATCCAGAGACTTTCCACTTCATTAAGGCCCTTTACAGCCCAGCAGAAGGAATATCTGCTTTGAAAGATCCACTTTCCTCAGGTCTCTGCCAGGTAAAATATTTGCAGCAGCTTTTTTTTTTTGGCTTTCCACACAATTCCAGTGCTCCATGAAGCTCAAATATTGCTGCTTCCAGGCTGAAGGTCCTTCCTCTCCCTCCCACCTGACAAAGGAATATTTTAAGATCAGTGGTATTTTGGGGGGGAGGGGGGGGGGGGGGGGGGGGTGTGGGAAAAATGGCTTCTGAAAAGATTGTGTTCTCCTGAAATTTATCTGCCTGTTGCAGCCTGCCTGCAATGAAAGTCACTTTCTGGCAGGACTGGTTTTTTGTCAGTGCCAATTTTGTTGCTGGCTCCGTGAACATTTTCACAATATTCAGGGTTTTTTTTGCCCTAATGGAGTGCTCTGTTTCTCACTGGTTCAGACTGACCTCCGTCAGTCTGCTCACTGGAAGATTTAAAGTCTTTGTAGCAATTCTTTAATTAATTCTTTAATTCTTTTTTATCTGCTCCTGCTGATGCCCACAGCAGACACCTCCAAAGTTGAACTATTTTGTTTCTTTCATGTTAACTTAGTCTCTTAAGTTCCTGTGGCATATTTAGAACAATAATATGTCACCTTTCCATCAGGAAAATCAAACAGTGTTGTTGGTCAGACATCATTATTGCTCCTTGCCTATTTTGAGAAAAAAAATTTGATGTTTGTAGCTCCAGCATGTAATCTGGACTCAGTCTTGCAATCTACAGCTGAATTTCCGACAGATTGCTCTTTCTCTTGAGCTGGAAGGAATGCTTGGTATTGCTAGCCTTTGACAAGGCTCAGGTCTGAGATGGTATTTTAATTCAAAGGTCCCCTAATGACAGTCATCAAGGGCATTCAGTGTGAAAATCCCTTTCTAGCATTGAAAATCCAACTTAAATATTCTTTTGCGGAAAGAATTACCCAGATTTTCCTAACTACTGAAGACCAGCATGTCCAGTAGAAATAAAAAGCCTGTTATGGTCAAGAACTTACCCTGACAGGGTTTAAGTAAAAAGCCCCTGACAGGACCCCTGTTCAATGGTTGGGAAGATGGATGGTTCTTGATCCTCCACCATCAAGCCTTGATGGTTTTTCCTGGTCTTTCCCAACCTACTGGGTTTGCATGGCAACGGTAGCAGCGTTGGCTCAGGTGTGGCCCATATACTGAGCTTTTGCAAACTGGAAGTCAAGAAAATGCAACAAATCCACTCCTAAGCAGATGCTGAAAATGAATTTCTGTCTGAAAAGCCATTTTGGCTGCTGCATCAAACTAAGATTCAACTGAGCCATGTCTTAGAGATTTCCTGAACTGGAGCCACATTTCATTAAAAAAATCAGGAGTAAGAATGATCCACAAGAACACAGTTTGCCAACAATATTATTTCAAAGGAAACACTCTTAAAAAAAAATATTCCTCCAGATCCAAAATTTGAATATTTTAATAATCCAGATGTGGGAGAGGTCTTGAGAAAATTTCCCTACTTATAAATATTTTCTTATTTTTTACATTTTTGTCTTGTTGTTTGGATATGAATTTTAAAAAGCTATTAAGAAATTTTTGCAAGTACTTACAGTGTCATTGGCAGTGCAGGAAAAATAGTGTCGTCATGCGTGACCTAGAAATGAGAAGGCTTAGAGTTAACACATTTAATCTGAGCCCCTCTTTATTTCATCAGCTATTATGTCAAAATGGGGAGTCAATTTTTCTCCTTGTGATTGGGAAGGCATCACAGCTGATCAAGAAAGCAGGAAGGTCTGGCAGGGAGAAAACTCAGAGTTCCTCCTATTAAACCAGACCAGGCATTTCTGAAGCCCAGGAGGAAGACAGGTTGAAGACTTGGAGGATTTCAGAGTTGGAATTGACTTGTCAGTTACAAGATGTGTGTTACTGGGAAAGGAAATCAATGGGGGAGAGATGGGAGTGGTGCTGACCAGTCAGCAGCTGGTAAATGAATGTCTATCTCCTCTGTGCTCTCTGATCCTAAAACCTCATTGATATTTTTTCCTTGGAAATCAAGGCTGTGCTGTTATGATGTGAATCATAACATCCACTCACCTC
This sequence comes from Heliangelus exortis, assembly GCF_036169615.1. Classification (NCBI taxonomy): domain Eukaryota; kingdom Metazoa; phylum Chordata; class Aves; order Apodiformes; family Trochilidae; genus Heliangelus; species Heliangelus exortis. The sequence goes on along the minus strand of NC_092428.1, from coordinate 30,079,247 downwards.
TGAATGAAAAAACTTAACCTGGATGTAATACTATGACCAATGCCTGTTATAGACAGCCTGGTAGTCTTCTCATTAGGCTACAACAGATTCATGCCACTGAATTCTTATTTTAGTATAATATATATTTTGGTATAATATATATATATAATAGTATATATTATTTTAGTATAAGGCGAGGAAAATTACGGTGACATTGACCTGAAGCTGTGAAAAGTCTGACATGGAGAGAAAATTAAGTTTAGGGTATGAACTCTCCTTAAAAACTCTTACAAAAAATCTGTGCTCTTTGACTTCCCATATCCTCTTTGTTGCTTTGCAAGGTGTGTTGCTTTTTGTTTGTTTGTTTTTTAAGCAAGCACTGGATGTTGGTTGTGCATTTTGCAGTTGTTGGACTCATTGAACTTTTTAATCTTTCCATTTTGGAAGTTAATAATATACTTTATATCGGTGTGCCCTGATCCTTAACTGGGATTCCTAGGTTTTAGTGCAGTACATAATCCTATTAATATAAATACAAGGTGTCCCTTAGCTACCCATCCAGCTTCTCCTCCTCAGAAGGCATCCTGAAACCTGGACAATACGATATGATTTGAAATATTTATTTCTGTATTTAATGCTAAAAGCATGAGCATTGAAAACTATTTCCTGAAATAGAAGGGTGCATTATGGCATGTTATTAATAATTGTAATTCAGCCAAAAACCTCTGGCTTTATGGCCTTATGTTATTTTTTTTTGTCAGTGGCAGAGACTCTGTTTTGAATTACTCCAGAATAACCAATCATGTTTCTTTTTTCTGATTGCGAAGCTCAGCATGAGAAAAACACAGGAATTGTGATATGTTGCTCTAGCATCAGCAAGATCACTGGCATGAAGGCACAGTCTAGATATAGAAACATGTAGCAATAGCTACACAGCAGCTTAAACAAAGCAAGAATTTGTTACCGCATTCCCATTTCACAGCTGTGACACTGAAGTACGGAAATATTTAATTAAATCCCTCTAAAAAAAACTCAGCCTCTGCATCACAAGAACTTCCTTGGATGAAGATATGTGATTACTTTTAATAGACATATTTTAATATATATATTTTAATATTTATGTACTTATATATAATATATATTTATATATTATATATTTTCAATATTTTTAATAGACATAAGCATCAGAAGTTGAAGTTGATAGAAGAGATACGGAGGATTTCAGAAAAAGGGGTTCTGAGCATTTTCATCTGCATTAGAAAGGGATTTTCATCTGCATTAGAAAATTCCTTGGGTGTCCCCCTTGATTATCACTGAGGAGAGAGGAAATATTGAACAAGTCAGAAATTGGTTATAACTGACTGGGTTTATCCTGAGTGGCTACAAAGTGTTACAAAGATTAAAAGATTTGGAATTTGTTGCCAGCAAGAGGAAATCGTTTGCTGCCTGAATTGCTAAACCTTGTTTTACCAACCAGAACAAGAAGGTTGGCTCACTACTACATCTTGAGAAACCTGGGGTAATGTTTCCAAAACTAATCTGTAAGTAACATTGCTAATTGCATTTTTGGTGATATACAACAAAGTGATTAAATGCTTTACAATGCGGCCACAGATTTCTGCTGGAATAATCTTTGAAACCAAGCCCGTTTACGTGGCTAAGCATGTATTTCAAAGTCTACACAGAGTTTAAAAAAAAAATACCAAAACTAAAAATGATGGGGAATTTTGATTTCCATTTTTAAGAAATTAATAAAGCTAAACCTCTAACTCTACACTACATCCCAAGATTTTTTTTTAATAAATATATTATGATGAATAAAAAACCCTTCTGAACTCAAAGATTTAAATGACTGCATTTATTATCAGAGATAAAAGCACATTCATCAAAGGAGTTCATTAATGTATTAAAGTTACGATCATACACTTAACTTTAATGGGTCTTTGAGCAAAGAATGAACATGGTGTTTGGCACTGCTCCATATAATTTCATCTTTTTTTTTTTTTTTTTTCTGTTACAAAAGGGGCAAAGAGAGGGTCCTTTCATGTTATTTTCATTCCGTAGTCATCAGATTTTGAGTGATGTATTCAGCTGCACAGGGAAGGCTGTGCCCCTTCATTATGATACCTTTAAATAAAAAGAAAAAATACTGATTCTCCGTAAAGAAAACTTACAAAAAAACCTTTTTTGGAACAGCTGGAATTTTCCAGGGGAAGCAAATGAGAAAGAAATGTTTAATTCTGAAATTGCAATCTCACAAAGGCCTCTCGACCCTAACTGGTCTAAAAAAAAACTAGAATTTGGCTCAGACAGCAAAACCCATATCCCCTACAAATAATAAAAATTGATAACGGGACATTTTTTTAGAGACCTTTGTTTGGAATTAAAGAGCAAAACTACTTCAAACTTACTATAGTAACCATTTAACCAAAAAAGCTGAATAAACTTCTCTTGCATCTTTGTATTCTCCATTATTTTCTTCTGCTTTCAATATAGAGCTATGTTAAAATAAGTTCTTGTTACACAAGAGGTAAAAAAAAAAAAAAAAAAAAAAAAAAAAAAAAAAAAAAAAAGAGCATTACCATACTCAATTTCCCAGAAATGTCTATGGTAGCAGTAAAAGCAGATGGCACCAGAAAAAAATGAACATCAACTATTCCTGAAGTGAAGTACATCTAATTAGAACAGGTTGGTTTTGATGAAGATAATGACTTTTGAAAACTCATCAATTTTTATGCAATAAAAACAAATCGCAGAAAACATTCATGATAGCCTGTAATACTTGTATTCAAGCAGAGAGGTAATTTAATTGGTCTGCCAGGGGTTGATCCTGCACAAGACTGAGCACTTTTTTTATTTCTTGCTGAACTGACAGAGTGATAAATGGGCTTGGAACTTTTTTCAGGAGCCTGCTGGCAACAGCACATGACTGAGTGAAGCTCAATTTGGTCCAAGGCATTGCTGTAACACTGCAACATCCAATGCTTTGCTTTGACTGAATACTTGGGCATTTTTTGTTGATCCTTCTGAAAGAAACATCCCTACACTGAGTTAACTTCTGCCCTGGTACCACTGTATTTATGCTGAAAATAGAATAGAGAACTCGAGAAGCAATGGATAAAAGTAGTGATCAGGATTTCAAATATGTTTCTATTTATAACTCTTTTTTACCCATAGGGAGACAAGACTTTAAGAGTTTGTTTTCAATGGGGTTTTGAATAGAGAACGTGGAGGTATAAAGCAGAATAACACACGACCACACCTGCACCTTGTATTGAATTGCTACCAAAAAAATTATCCTCAACTTCCTAGAATTCTTGTATTTATTTCCAGAAGATTCTGATTAAAACCTCATCAAAAGAACATTTTATGCATATGATTTTTAAGTTTCACTTACTATTTTTTTCAGCTGTCAGCCTGGGTTTTCCATGCTTGACTTCTCTCTCTTTGCCCTCTTGTAACTGCAGTCACCTCTCTCTCTGCTTTTTTCTGTGAAATTCTATGAAAGAAAAAAAAGTTGGCCCCACACTGTATCTGATTTCATCATATTGTAATTCAGGGGATTTCCAGGGCTTCCCCTTTGTAAAATCCTCTCGAAGGTGTCCAGGAATAACTGGGCACACATAGCATTCACAGCAAATATAGGCATTAAAAATTTTAGAATCCCCACATTTATATCCTATAAAGTATTATTCTTGTTTATTCCACAAACATTAAAAAATCAATCACTTGGAGAAAATAGGTAATGTGACTAATCTGTGGCACAGCCTCGTCCTCTCAAGCATTTCTGAAAATCTGGGATTCACATAAAATCCAAGCAGATTTACAAAACCCTTTTCTCTGCCCATGCAGATTAAAGCATGGATGAACATGGACTCTGGTTTATAAGCCCAGTTGTTTAAAATGGAAAGTAAAATAAAATCATACCAATCTAAACCAAACCATACCACTCTGCCTCCAAATTTTTCCAGTATAAATAAACTGACATAATTTAAGATGATTTAGCATTTAAGATACAGAAACATGCAGTGGATAAATTGAGGAGGGTCCAATTTCTATTCCACAACGCTAAACAATAAGTCATTATTGGTTACTTTTGAGTTTTTCCCTAAGAAACAAAATGATGAAATTCATGTATTTCTGAGACAGCATGAAAATGAAGTACAAATCCATTTTATAGCAAATAAAACACTGACAATTTTGGTGTATGCCAAAAGCCCAAGAAGCCTTTTGTAGGACAAAAGTGTATAAATATTACTTATGATTGGAAAATTTAGATACAACAAAAAAAATTAGAGCAGCAATAAGATGAGGTTTTGGGTTGAAACCAAAAAAGTTTGATTTTCAAAATCTAGTTTGGGATTGCATTTAAAATACAAAATAAGTAATAATGTAACGGATAAAGGGAAAAAAAATTTTTTTAAAAAAAAAAGATAATTTATTCAAAAAAACCTACATGTAACATAGGGTGAATATATAGAGGACATTCATTAGGACTAGAACCATTGTAATGATGAACCCAGACTTGTTCAGGAATAGGATTTTGGTTACGAGTAGGAGGAGAAAAAGCAGCTTGACAAGATGAACCCACTAGAGTATTCCTATAAAGTATGAATCTATGTCAAGTGAATTTTATCTAGCTGAATAATACCCATTTCCATATCACTCACTGGAGATGATTTCTTAAAATTTTTATTAATATTCAACATTAAATAAACAGCCGTGCTGACAGGAGAGAATAGCTCAGCACCTTTTGCCTGTTCTATCTCCCATATTAAAGCAGCTTTGGCCACAGGATATTAAGGGATTTTGCTACATCATTAAATACATTAAGCATCATCTCATCAAACAGAATACAAATTTTCAAATGTTTCTCTATCTTTTTCTCAGTCTGTTCCTAAATACAGGAAGCAGTTTCATTACACTCAGCGCAACTTTACTGGGGAGAAAAACATCCATCAGGTTTACATCGAAGCTGTTAGAAAGATTTAGCCGGGCCTAGATAAGGCTGATTCTTTTGTAATTTCTGACAGCTGGAGCAATGGCAGCAATGTTGGATTTAGTTAACCTGACAAAATATCTGCTCGCCCTCTCCCTCCAGAAGGAAAGCTTCTGTTCACTGAAGACAGCTCCAGTTCCAGGGCAGGTGTGGGAATTGGGTAGGATGAAGATAACTGATGGATGTCCTTGTGCACAAACACACACAATAAGGCACCTCATTTGCATCTGTAACCTTCCAGATGGAGCAGGACCAAGGCAGTTTCAGCTCATGCACAGCATGGTTTGTGCAAGGTGAGTAAATCATAGTCATAAAACCCAGCAGCTGGTCAGGAATCATAGTGCCTAACTCAGGTGCCCTCTTCTGAGCTGGCTTTTAATGTGCTTCTCTGCAGCCTGGTAGGGATGATTGTAATGGTTCTTTATAATACGGTTGGCCCTGATTTTTTACTTCCAGAAAATTGGAATGGCTCATGAGGCGTTCAGAAAATGATGGAGCTGGGACTCTGTCACGGGGACCCCTGAGGTGCTGCAGCTCTGCTCCCTCATCTTCTTCAAACACACAATTTTCTCTTTTGCTTTGTCACTGAAGCAACATGGGAAAGCTAGCTAGATTGGGGGAAAAAAAAAAAAAATCACTAAAAATTATAAAAATGAACCTATGTACAGACATGACAGCCACACAACCGTGGCCATGACAGCAGCAGAGAGATGAGGTCTTGGCAAACGTGTTTCTGCTCCAGTCCCTGCAATGATTACTTTGATCTCTGAAGGCAATGGAAACACATTAACAGGACCGGGCATGTAAGAGCAAATGGGATATGACAGCATCTTTCTCCTCACAACAGGATTTCCTTGCTTATGATCTCGCTCATCCCCTTTTTTCTTGGCTCTTGTCTAACATAAAATCTGCAGCTGGGAGGTTCAGCATCTTTCTCACCAAGACTTCTGAATTTCACTTGTCTGGGGACAGAGATTAGAAATGAAAAAAAAAAAAAAAAAATCATCTTGCCTAACCCTGCAGATCTCTGGATCTTTGAATATAGGAAACATATGCACTTATAAACCTGTGGCAAGCAGAACAGGAACTATTTGTAAGTAGGAATATCTTTTAAAAATGGGGAAGTGTTCATTTATTTTATTTTGATGGTGTAACTTTAATTAACTTTAACTAACTGTATTACAAAAGTCTGAGAAAAAAAATCTTTAAAATCCCATCTCTCAAAGTCATTCCCAATGTTTGGAGAAGAGAAGGACATTTAACAAGAATAAAATCAATACTGTCACATCCTATGATCTACGAATTCCTCACCAGTGTTCATTCATTTCCCAGCAAAACCGGCATGGACTTTACACCTAGGGCTGAATAGACAGGGAATTTATTAACTGACACCATAGAAAGGAATCCTGGAAATAATTTTCTTCTCTGAGCAGCAACTGTTCCTTTCCTGATGGAAATGTGAGGGCTCCAGTCAGTAGCCCCTGGGCTGGCCACACTGCTGCCATCTCCCTGATGCTGGTCACATGCTGGGCAAGTAATATGGTCCCAGCAGGTCCTCCTTCATAACTTACCCTTTTCCATTTCTAGACTCAGTGAGTTCCTCAGAACAATTATGTGCTTGAAATGGACTGGAGAATTTCTATAGTGAAGTAAATGCAAAAAAAAAAAAAAAAAAAATCTGTCAATGCACTTACTGCAGTTGCCCAAGAAATGAAAAATGCCATCTGTTCCTTCTCCTTCCTCTTCCATCTGAAAGGACTCTAAAATAATTTTTGCCAACAATAATATATTTAGTAAAATGACATTAAAATATGGGCTTTATTCCCTGGTTGTATGCTGCCCCTTGTTAAAGGATTGTTAGGAAATGACTCCACTAGGACCTAACCATGCTCCTGTAGCCCAATGAGAAATTCCTGGAATCTCCCTGCTGACATGCCCAAAGTGGCTCTTTTCCACATTTGGTTTCCTCAGCCTCCTGGGCCAGCTGGGATGGAGTTGTTCAAATCCAGAACGGTCCAAGCGGTACCTTGTAAATCAGGTTCTTGTCTGTGTTGGCTGCATTGGGAAGAGATTAAAATTAAGTTCTGGGGACTCTTGCCTGAGAGTCTTCCTCCAGTGGCTGGAACTGGGAAAGACTGGGAATACTGAATTAAGTGTAAAAGCAAACAAAACAAAATCAAGCAAAAAAAAAAAAAAACAACAAAAAAACACTTTTTAATCCAATTGAAAAAACTCTGTATTGTTTCTTTCTTTGACTTCATCTGAGGGTCTTATTTTCTATTAATGAAAAATGTAGACTACTGAGTAACTGCTGTGTCCACCTGAAAGAATTTCTAATCTGATACAGAACACCATCTCAAGACGAGGTTCATTGCTTACAAAGCCCCAATGAAGTGCTGATGGTTAGAAAAAGCAAATAAAAGTGCTGACGGAGCCTTTCACCAGGCTTGGAGCTTGCACTGAGGAGAGCAAGATAGCCTTGACCTAGAATTACTCCATATACTAAGAAAATGTAAAATATTAACTGGGTAATGATGCAGTCATTGCTCACATATCGGAAGCTCACCAGTCCAAGTGGGACAAGGATAAGAATCAGCCTCCCTGAAGAGGTTCAGGACAATCCAGAGAATTCCACAAATAATGCACATCCAAGGGTGGATGGGGACCAACTCCTCTTCTTTTCACTTCTGGAAGAAAAGGTGACATTCACATGCCTTAAATGATGGATAAAGAGGTGGAGAAAGGATGAGAGCAACCTCCTAGTTCACTTTGATCTTACAAACAGTGTTGCGGGAGGTGCTGGAGCTGAACAAGCACAAAAAACACATTTGAGTTTCAAATGAGCATCTCTGAGAACAGCAAACATCCTTAACACAAAAAACACCATGCAAAAAGGTGAAGGCACAATCCTCCAGAGCTTCTGTGTCCTTGACCCTTATCCAAGTAGTGTAAAGCGCTCCTTGCACCCCAAAATATCACTTTGATTAAAAAAACTATGAAGATAGTGAGGAACTCTTCTGTTTTAGCAATTTATGCAGAGGTTTCCTAAGGACAAAGTGCCTGTTAACATTTGCCGTTTGCTTTTTATTACTCGTGCAAAACAAATTTTGTCAAAAATCCTGAGATTTACTAACTTCCTCCCATTAGCTGATCCATAAATTTTTCCCCCCATCGTGCTGGAGGCTTTATATTCTCTGTGAAATATATCTCGGCCAGCAAAAACATTATAGAATCATAGAATCATAGAATTGGCTGGGTTGGAAGGGATCTCAGAGATCATCAAGTCCAACCCTTGACCCACCACTGCGGTTGCTAGACCATGGCACTGAGTGCCACATCCAGTCTCTTTAAACGTCTCCACGGACGGAGAATATACCACCTCTCCGGGCAGTGCATTCCATTGCCTGATCACCCTCTCTGTAAAGAAATTCTTTCTAGTATCTTACCTAAATCTCCCCTGCCACAAGTTAAGACTGTGTCCTCTTGTCTTGTTGAAAGTCGTCGACCAACTCCCACCTCGCTACAACCTCCTTTCAGGTAGTCGTAGAGAGCGATGATGTCTCCCCTGAACCTCCCCTTCTTCAGGCTGAACAGCCCCAGCTCGCTCAGCTTCTCTTAGTGCTCCCTTCACCAGCCGGGTTTCCCTCCTTTGGACTTGCTCCAGGACCTCCATATCCTTCCAAAACTGAGGGGCCCAGAACTGGACACAGTACTCGAGGTATGCCCTCACCAGCGATGAGTACAGGAGCAGAATCACTTCCTTGGACCTGCTGGAGACGCTGTTTCTGATACAGGCCAGGATGCCATTGGTCTTCTTGGCCACCTGGGCACAATTGCTGGCTCATGGTCAGCTTCTTGTTAATCCAGACTCCCAGGTCCCTTTCTGACTGGCTGCTCTCCAACCACTCTGTGCCCAGCCTGGAGCTCCCCATGGGGTTATTGTGGCCAAAGTGCAGGACCCGGCACTTGGCCGTGTTGAACCTCATCCTGTTGGTATCAGCCCAGCCCTCCAGTCTGTCCAGGTCCCTCTGCAGAGCCCTTCTGCTTTCCGGCTGGTCCACACTTACTCCCAGCTTGGTGTTCTCTGCAAATTTGCTGATGAAGGACTCAATCCCTACATCTAAGTCATCGATAAAGATATTAAACAGTACTGGCCCTGGGGAACACCACTGGTGACCGGCCGCCAACTGGATGCAGCCCCGTTCACCACCACTCTCTGAGCACGGCCTTCCAGCCTGTTCTTAACCCAGCACAGGTTGCTCCTGTCCAAGCTGAGGGCAGACAGCTTTTTCAGGAGAATGCTGTGGGGAATGGTGTCAAAGGCTTTTTTTTTTTTTTTTTTTTTTTATGCATTGCATTTGCTGGTTTAAAAAAACCCATAAAACAAAAAAAAAAAAAAAAAAACAAACCAAAACACACACAAAAAATCTTCACCCAAAAAACCCATTATACAAACAAAAAAAAAACCAACCTCAAACAAAAAAGCTGCATTTTGTGAAGAAGTCAGAGGCAGATTAACCTTAAATCTTGGAGCACGAGTGTGCTGTAAGGCCAGGATCCACATCTCTGAGGGATTAGGACTTGGAATGATTCCTTGATATATGCTAAGGTGAGATGAACACTTGGGAGTTCATCCTCATTTGCTGTGAATACTGTGATGAATATTAATTTTTAAATAAATGCTGATAGCACAAACTTAACCAAAGGGTATGAAAAAGACTGAAGGAAAGGGACAGATTTTGCTGGTGTGTTTTTCTTTTAAATAGAAACAGATAGAAAGCAGTGGCTACTGAAAATTTCTTTATTGCACTTCTTAGTAAAACTGCCGTTTCAGGAGATGCTGTTTTTTAAAAGTGCTTCAATAAAGCACAAAAAAGGAAGAAAAGTGATGATCTTATACTAGCATGGGGCAGATTACCACTAACTTCCCTCACCCCCTCCCACTCCTTTCACAGGTGAAACAGAGCAAAAGGAGGAATTGCATTATATACCCCAGACAACAGAAGTTTTCTCTTTTCATTTGCTAAAACTTCCTTTTTGTAGCATGGGGATGATTTTTCAGAAATCAGCTGCAAAGGGAAGCTGACAGACACCATTCCTCATCACTCAGAAGCACAACTGCTGGGGTACAGCAAATTTCAGCTTGACTGTCAACCTTGAGAGCTTTACACCTTGAGATCTAGCTAGTTTAATTTCCCAGGGTGTTCAAGAGAAACAAGAACTCAGAGAGCACCCTGGACAAGCTTATTGCAAGGCTGCACCTGCAGGGAAGTGATTGCAAAAAAAACAGGAAAAAAAACAAGCCACATCTCTTTTCCAGGTGAATGATTTCAGGATGGAACTACTGAGAGTATAAAGAAATAATGGAAGAAAAGAATAATTTCAAATTGGGAAATGGTTTTTTTTCATGGTAATCACCTTCCTCAATCAATCAATATTGCTCTTCCTCGGAAAGTCTTGTCACTCCTTGCCTTCCTGTCTATCTTCTGAATTATTACTGCTCTCAAGGGCTTCTGCTTAATAGGTTCAAGTTGGAAATACAGATTGCATCCTATCAAGTCCACTGAAAAAATAAATACTGAAATGTCAGGGAAAGGGTTTAGAGAGGGAGGCAAGGAATGAAGAGAGGGAACTGGGATTAAACTGGGATTTTTTTTTTTTTTTTAACCTGGGCTCATCCTGGACATCTCCTGGTAACCAACTTGCTTTGTGAACAAACCTCCCAGAAACAAGCTGTTCTCTTGGGCAATATGCCAGCTGACAGACCATCCTTGAAAATTATGTTGATGTACTTAAGGAATACAGGCTTCAAGTGTCGTCTTTACAATGGCTCTTCAGCACATTTAAAAGGTAAACTGTACCATAGAGGGAAGAAATGCATTTAATACAAAATGTGAGAGTCCAGCTGCCAAAGAGACATTATCATTCCCCTCAGCTCTCTGATGGCATCAGGTGTGGTCTGGTCTTTTCATGCCCAGATTTGCTTTGCAGATGCTGTAATTTGCAATGTGCAATGGGATTGGACAAAGTGCCCATAAGGATCTCTTCTAGCCTCCTGTTCCAAAGGTGAGGTATAAAACACAGTGGCTGGCATAGTGGGGAGGGAGGAAATAAAACAGGCAAAATAAAATGAAGGGAGGATCTGTATTGCTGAAAATTGTTCAGAAAAGATGAATGAAAAAATGGTCAGATAGTTTAGATAGAAAAAGGAAGGAAGATAAATTCGATGACCCTTAGGATTGCTTCTAAGTGTTTCTAAATGATGTGTCAGACAGCACGCCAAGCACATTTCAAGCTGGCAGCAGGAGTGTCTGTTCCCTTGTCTGTGCTCAGCTTTCCACAGCTGGCACACTCAGAGGTTCCTGGTGATATCAGCTGGAGAACTTTAGGATGCTGCTGGCCTTTTCTCCCCATGTATGTCATGGCATGTGAGTATTTCCATAAGGAGTGGTGGTTCCTACATGTCAAGAAGGTAAGATCATCTTTCCTAAACATTCCTGAGAAATAGAGGAGATAAGAAGCATCATTGCCTGGAGATCCATTATAGAATAAAGACATTGAGTGAGGGATCCAAATAATAGAAAATCAGGCTCACCATGATCCCCCCTTTATTTTCCTAGGCAGTGTTTCACACAGCACCTACTAATCTGCTACTGCCTTATAAACCATCAGCCCCAGATGCTGTCCAAGGGTATTTTTAAAACTGGCTATTTACAGGCAACTTTAAAGCAACTATACATTGAAAAATATCTAATCATTGGAATTATACTGCATGACATTTGTTCGTGATTGCAGGATAACACAGAGGAGAATAACTATTTAGAAGATTCTTTGAGAGGAGGCAGTAACTCCAAGTAGCATGATCTTCTATTCTTATTTATAGGTATTCTGCTCCTTGCCCCAAATTCTTGCTTTTCGCCATCCAAATGTTTTCTGTATAGTATTATTCCTCTGATGAAGTCGGCTTTGAAGAAAATGGTCAGCCCCACATTTCCTGTGATCTTAAGGTCAGTCTTTTTTCTTATGAATAAAACCAATTATCTAGCAGTCACAACAGAGATGAAAATAACCTGAGCAGCGCTATCTAAAGGCAAAACCTTTTTCTTACATTTCCAATTACAACAAAACTGAAGAAGAAGTCAAGAGTTCAAGGCCAATTCCCCATGATAATTTTTCGGTGTTAATGTACTGGGGGTTTGATTAGCATGTTGCCCTTGTTTCTTCCAACACTACTTTAGGCTCTGATATATTGTTGCCTCCTTAACAATATAGTAACTGCCTAAAAAAAAGTGAAAAAGGACCAGGAAAATCAGGAAGCATTAATAACACAGTCTGATTTTATTTTTTAAATGGTGAAGGCTTCGTGTCAGACTTATCTAGGTTGCTAGATGTAGGGAATCCCCAGACTTTGTAGGAGCTGAGCGAGCAGAGGCTGCAGTGCAGAAGCACCTGTGGAGAAGGGAGGCGCAGGGACCTCTGTACATCTGCTGAGGAGAAGAACTGCCCTTCCAGGTTGTCACCAACCAAGGGCTAGTTGCGTTTTAGCTTCATTACCTCTTTTTCCTGTTTTCCTCATCTTCCCTTGTGAGCTCTTTTGCTGATCTTTCTGGATCCGACAGCTCAAGTGATTGGTATTTACACACAGCATCCTAAAATCTGCTGGATACATACCTTTCGTGACCTAAACTCTGTATGGAGACCTGTAGTTAAAAATGAGTCACTGCTCTTAGTGCCTGATAAATAAGTTCTCCCCCTTTTATTGCTGAGAGAATGGTGGTTGCTCACCTCTCCTTCCAGGTTAACAGCCAGCAGAGGCTGAGAAAGAAAGTGTTCATGATTCACCAGGATTTGTGCAGCCTTTTTTCTTTGTTGCTCTTCTTTTACATTAAAAAAAATATATAAGATATTACAAGCCTGGTATTGAAAGGAGATTCAAAAAGAAGCAGAGGGGCAAATAAATCACAGCCCAGCATCTCTGAGAAGGCATCCTCAGTGTTTGCTGAGTGTTCATGTGCTGCTCGTCCAGGGATCAGAGGAGGGAGAAACAGCCAAGCTGGATTCCTCCAGTGACTTCCTACAACTGAGTATTTTTTTTCTTTTCATCTTCCTAAAGCACAATTAGCTTAAAAAGCGTACCTGGGGGTGGGGGGGGACAACATTTTTCTCATTTACTTGGGCCAAACAAAACATTTCTTCTTTGTTGAGTAGATTCCCCTCCCTAGCAGTTTCAAACAGATCTTAGTGCTGTGCACAGCAGAGGCATCCCCACATTTGAGCTGCTTTCTGTTTCCACTCAATAATTGTTTATCTGTGGCTTTTAAAGTCTTTCAGATGTAGTGATGACAACTGAGAAATCTGCTGGGAAGCCTCACACACGGGGCTGAGAGTCCTGGTTTGGTAACTCTGTTTTCACCTTGGCTGGAGGGTGTCACATCAGTGTGTTAAGGACAGAGCAGAAAACTACCCAAAACTTTGTTTTTAATGGACATATGGAAGTAGAAAAGTGGGGGGGTGGAGAGGGGGGAAATAACTTCTCCCAGAAATGTGTCAAATCCAATAATAAGGAAAGTGAAAGCAATGTGGCAAAGAAATGGATGAAATGCATATTCCCAAATGCAAATCCTAAACCTTCTCAGCTCTGATCCAGGATTTCCTATTTTTCCCTTTTATCAGAACTATAGATTGAGATGTAATGGCACTGTGTCTATTAAATTCAAGGAAAACCTCTAGGAATATCACAGAAAGCTTTTGGCAACCCTAAACTCCATTTAAAACCTCAGGTGAAGAAACATGTCTGAAATATTTAGACCTTACGGAATCCAATTACTGGAAAATTCTTCCTTTTAGAAACAATAGCCTAGCTGGAATTTCAAAATGTGTCTGTTCCTTGGAGATATTTAACCTGAGTTTCCCACAAAAAACAAGCAATTACTTTGTTGGACAGCATTTCCTTTGTTTAATACTGTCTGGCCTTTTTAGTTAGAATCTTTCAAATATTTATAATTAACCAAAAAAACCCCAAAAATCCCTAGGTAATTTAGGTTCCTAGTGGCTGGTGTAATTCAGTGGACAACTGGTTGTTCCTGAAAAATAAATATAGTTGAGCTTATTAAAGCACAGGAGAAGAGCAAGGGGGAAAACAACAAACTAAAAGAGATGTTTAGTGCCCTGAACTTTAACAGCAAATATTTTCTTGATAAGGACCCATGATTAATTGTTTTATTACACTTCAAAAACACAAGGGATAACTTTGTTTTTCTAATCTGTGTACAGGTGACTGTAGGCACAGGGTGGTGGGAGGTAGAAAGAGGAGGCTGAAAAGTTTCACACTTAACTGAGAAATTGTTTCCTTGGCTTGTCCCAGGTTTCATCACTGCAACTTGACATCAGAATGTTGGAATCTAACATGAGGAATCAATCTGTTCCTCTCCTCCCAGGTGCAAGCATAATTGGAAAGTGGTGTTCAGGTGTTTCCTAGGAAGAGGGAGTCAAAGAAAAGCTACCTCAGTCGGACATAAGCAGATAGAGAACAGGAAAAAACCGTCTTTGCAACACCTCTGCTAATGTAATAAGAAAGACCTTGAGCAAGGTCTGTGATGGTGGTGAGCAAAGCCTGAAGAAAAATGAAGCAATGGTGTCAAAAAGAAATCTGTGTAGAAAAAGCAGTGAGGCTGATTCCTGGGGCTAAAGTAAAAAGACTGTAGAGTCAGTGGACACAGATGGAAAAAAGGGAAATAGTTTCAGATATTGGTGTGAAACTCCACAGTGTGAGCCCACATCTTTGGAATAAAACCCAAAGAGACTGGGAAATCTTCAGCATTTAAAATACCAAAAACTTGGCTGGAAAGTACCTGAGATACCAGATCAAGCTTAGAAATGGGTGTTAACTTCAAAGTTGACTCTGTCCTGCACTGGGTGAACTGGAGTAGATGTCCTCTGGGTGTTCTTTCCAACCTAAATTTTAATCTGATTCTGGGGTACAGTTCTGGAATTGCTGCATTGAGTCTGGGCGGTGTATCTAGTTGTTCTGAAGAACTGAGTACATGTGCTGCCCAGTAACAAAGTCATTGTTGGAGATGTAAAGAAATGAAAGCTGAAGGGAAAGGCAACAACTCTATGCTAGGCTGAGACTTGGTCTTGGCTGTAACAAGACAATATTTTTGTGGTAAGTTCTTGTCTTAAACATCAGATGATATGCATTAAGATCCTCAAAATCCAACTGACTTAATTGACTTCAGGAAGTTCTCTATTTCACAATGGTTGGCTAAATGATTATCAGAATAAAATTCTCATTCACACCAATGTTCATTAAAAAAATTAAGTTGTATAGATGTTAAAGACATATCATAAATCTCTAAATTTGCACATTTTTTACTGTAAAATTGTGATTTATTTTAGGAGAAAACTTGAATCAAAATAATTTCTGACCATGGCAGAAATTTCTGTTCCTGCCAAGAATGAATGAAAGCAGCTGAAGATGGAGAGATGTGAGAAAGACTGAGTAGAGGTGTAGACAACACAGCCATAAAACAACACTGTTTCTCTTATCAACTGAGTTTTCATGCCAATCCAGAAATAAAACTCTGCAGAAGGGAATAACACTTAAATTTTCAATCAGGGTCTTAAATCTCATTAGTTAGATTTGACTACTGACAGTTCCAGAATAAGGAAATAATTTAAAAGAAATGCTTTCAAACAGAGGTCATCATGGAGTTGAGTTCAATTTTGCCTTCATCTGCCAGGCACCCACCCAGCAAGGACACTGAGTCCACATGGATGCCACCAAGGAGTAAATGTCACCACAGAGCAGCTCCCATATTCATTCCCTGATCTATATAAAGACAAGAATGGAAACACCACCCTTTTCACCACAGACTTTAGAAAGCAGAAATACCCCCAGAAGCCAATCCTCTTCTGTACCTTAGTGACTCTGATGTTTCATTGATGGCTTGAAATGCTGGCAGAGCCAATAAAATTCATGAACATATTGACCTGAACAATCTTTGTCCCAATCTTTGAAGTACATTTCAGCAATCCAGCAGCTACCTCCTTCTTTAATATTGCTACACTTCAATCTTCTCAGATTTCTGATCTCTAAAAACAGTGACTTTAAATTATTTATCACCTGGCTTTGAACTTCTTTGGAAGATCCAGCTAGGAAATTTTTTTTTTTTCCCTACCAATGAGCCTGTTCCAGGTTTGTGTAAGATTAGTAGAAGTTAGCTGAGGAGTCCTTAGAGAAAAAGGGATACAGAACAGGCAGCAGAACATTTACTAATGGGAACAGAGGCTGGAGAATGACGTCTTTTGTGGAAATTCTGCCCGCACTAAAGCAACATCACTTGTTCCTGACCAGCTGCTGCTCTTCAAATTTCAGGTAGATCAAGAACAGGTAGAACACAAGAGTCTCACCTTACCAGAGCCTCATCCATAGTATTGTAAAACTGGTACCACTAAAGCAGAACTATTCGCCACCCCTGCAAGTTACTGCCCATCACTTTGTGTACTTTGAAGAGCACGTGACAAAATGAGGACAAAAACCATCAGGTCTAGGAAACTTTAGAGTGACACGTTCATTTTAGCTATTTACAAACCAGATCTAAATCTTCCTGGCAAGGATGTGGATAACAACTTCATCCTTCTTCACACATACAAATGATTCCTTCACGCCTACATTTCCAGTCATTCTCATTTCCCTGTGTTTGTGTTATTGTTGCAACTTGATGTATTTAGTTAGTAAAAGATCTTAGTTACTTAGATCCCAGTAACTTTTCTGGACAACAGAACAGTTCCGTGTATCTATATAACCAAAAATGTATTTGCCTTTTATCAAGCGAAATACTTAAACCTAATTTTTCCAAGCATGCCTTACTAAGGAGCTCAAGAAGTATAAAACCAAAGAATCCTAAAATTGGTGGATTTCATTTAATTCCTTTAAGAAGCAGCAGGTGAAGAAAATTTAACTTTTTTCTTTTGTACCCTGTTGACCAGCTAAGCATGGAGAGGAGAAGGAAGACAGCAGAGCTAGGAAGATAACTGGGAGGTAATATTCTCTAAGGCTCCATAGGGACCGTACTTCAAAAAAAAAGGCTTTAGCATAAGTCTTAGCTTTCAAAAATTCATATTCAAGAAATCAAAATGAAAAATGTTACCAAAATCTAATAAGAGAGGATATAACCTAACCTCTGTGAAGAAAAAAATGATATAATGTCATAAGGGAAAGAACCTCCAGAGATTTATCCTAAAGAGCTTAGCTCAGAAATATTGAACGAAAAGAAATTAAAACTAGAGCTGAAGAAAATGTTTTTAGTGAGCCTAAAAGGAAAGGTAAGGTCAGAAGAAAAAATCAGGGAGAGGTGTACACCTATGGTAGGCACTGATTTCCAGGAACAGTTTTCATTTACCCATTGCTTAAAAGTGACTTTCTGTAAAAAAAAAAAAAACAAAAAACAAAAAACAAAAAACCAAAAAACAAAAAAACAAAACCAACTCCTCTGATGACAACGTCTTGCACAAAACTTCTCACTAGCATAAGAAAGAGTAAACCAAGCAAAATGGAAGCAATTTATGTCCAAATACTTTTCTCTTATCTTAACCTTTCAACCATTTAAATTCATGGGTGTTAAAGTTTGCAGAGGCATAAGGATATTAACCCATAATTTTTTTCAGTTTTTAGAAAAACTAACAATATTTTATTTCTTTTTTCCAAATCTATTTGTGTAGATGTTTTTCTTTCTTAAAGAGATCCACTTAGCTATACCTATGTAAAAAGCACTGAGCAAAGAAAAGCGAAATTTCGCGAAATTTCGCGAACAGTGCGAAATTTCCATCAGATTGACACACTCAGAGAGTTTTTTCTGTCTTACAGGGTTTCGTATTATGTAATTTCTCCTGAGCTTTTTCTCTACTACTCCTGATATTCCAGCTGAAGCTGAAGACAGGGCCAGTCTGTTCTCCTGGCTTTTCACTAAGGCAGGGGACAACAACACTGCCTAGATATAAGCTAACATCCATCAGCTGTCACACATTCTTCTCAACAGGTGGCATCAGCTTGCTCCCTGCATCTTTTTCTTCCAGCTCTCAGAGAATTTGTCAGGAAATGAAGAGATGGAATGAATGCATTACCTGATTGGAGTATTAATGAATGCAGAAAAGAACTGACCATGGAGAGAAAGAGTGAGCTTCAGACATTATAATTCTAAGACATTATTGGTTAAAATCCTTATGATGGGAAAGATAAGACATTATCATAGCTCCATACAGAGAGCTCAGAAGGTCAGATATGTTGATATATACCTAGCTGAGTATTTAAAATAAATGAGAGTGGATAGTGGAGTTTGCGATGCATTTCAGCCTGGAAGAGGTTGCAGGACCTGCACTTGGGAATTTGCTACAGGGTCATTACAGAGGTACAGGAGCAAACACACAGCAACCAACCTCCGCCTGTCTGCATCAACACTTTCAGGGAGTTTGAATTTCAGTCCCTACAGCTGCACAGCCCTTTGCTTGTCCCTGAGGGTTGGAAAGGAAAAAAAACTGAAAAAGCAATTGACTTTCCTTTAAGTTACTAAAATTAAGGGTCAGGCATCCTCTATTCCAGGTTTCCCCTACTCCCTAGAACAGAATAACTCAAGTGTGCAGTACCATGCTATGCACATGGTAGCAAATCTCCCAGCCATACCTTTTGTTTGCCATGTCCTTGGAAGTTTGCAGGAGTAGCTGGATGCCCCTTCAGCCAGTCTTTCAACACCTTCCCCAGCCAGGTATCCTGATAGGCATTTATTTCCCAATGATTTTTATTAAGCTGCTCAAGACCAAGGCTGCTCAGGACCAAGGCAGTTTCTATTTTTTTGGCCAATAATTGCGAGGGCTCAGTTCAACTGCTGTTTTTGCTGATGTACATAGCTCAGCTGGAAGCTGATTTATTGGCACTGGGCAACGGTACAGCTAGGCATCTCTGTCCACAACCTGAGCCATCTCAGCTTGTTTAACCACACAACCACAGAGTTTTACCCCTCTAAATCCCAGTATCCTATGTCTTCTACCACGGAGTTCTGCATCTGATTGCTTTGAATTGGTTTTTTTTTGTTTTTTTTTTTTTTTGCATTTAGGGTCTCATATCTAAAAATATAATTTTTGAAAACCTCTTTTATCATGTATTTCAACATAGTCAGCTTTTGGTAATGGACGAATCTATTTTCCTTCACTCTGCCAGCAGCACAGCATAGCCCAGACCATCTCCCCTTTAGTGGAAAGCTTGACAGGAAAGAGGAAAAAAAAAACAAACAAAAAAACCACGTTACAGAATATGTAGTGAAACTTAAAACTCCTGTGCGTACATGGAAAAATAATCCAGAGGGTTAAAATCTGCTTGTTTTCCTCAGTAAATGCTTGAAAAAAAAAAAATTGGCCTGCACAATAATATGGCAATACAATTTTGCAGTGCTCAGAAATGTACAGGCAAACATTTACTAGAGAGATCATATTTACTGATAGGTGCTTAATATTTACTGGTGCATCCAGAAATCCTTCCAAAGCCCTTCAGTTCTTTGACTTAACAAGAACATTTCCTACAAAAACTACAGCAAATATTACAGTCCAAAGGAAAGTCAAAAGGTGGCATAAAACAGTGTAGAAGAAATCAGAAAGGGAAAATAACACCGGAATCAAGAAGTCTCTGCTTCCCAAAGCCAGGCAGCAAGGTAGAGGCACCAGGCACAGAACTCCCTGTAGATTCCACCCGCACTGCTCCTGAGCAGACTTGGGATGTTTTTATTTTCTTACAGTACTTCATGTTTAGATCAACTAAAATGGGTTGCAATTTGCACTATTTCCCAAATTCGTAGAAATCATAGAGAAATTTTATTTTAAAAATACTGAATTTGTCCATTTTTAGTTCTTTTTATATTGCAGTATATATTGTTATTAGATTGCATTATATATTATTATATTGCAATATTTATCAGCTGCTAACCACATCTAACCTGTCCATTTGTAATTAAAAGACCGAGCAATCTCTTAATCCTTTTTAAATTTTTTAGCTTAACTTAGAATTATTTTTTCAATAAACTGCTAAAATGTAGAAATAGATAAAATGTCTATCTGAGCTTCAAAATAATAGACTCTACTCAAATATATCATATAAATGAAATAAACTGCAGCATTTTGCCAGTACAGTTTTTATTGATTTCTGATATCTCGGATGATAATTCTTTAGTCTTCTCATTGTTATGTCCACATCTATGGATCTGCCGCTGCTACTTTCTGCTTTGAGAATTTCAGAAATTTATAAATTTATCTTTCTTCAGTACATGATGTGGAAGACAAAAGTGTCTTACAATTTTTCTCCAGAAAACTTTTCATATCAACAGTCAGTTGAACTTGTCCTTTATTTTCTAATTTACAGTTCACCTTTAAAAGAAAGTTTACAAGTGGCTTTGCTTTGCATAAGCATAGAGACAGCTTAAAGAAACTTCAATACAGACTAAAACCACTTTAATTTGGAAATGGGCTTTATGTTATTATTACAGCTCTATGTTGCATTCTGCCTATATGCAAAAAAAAAACAAAAAAACAAAAAAACAAAAAAACAAAAAACACTTGCGTCCTTCTCACTGTTAATAGCCACTTGACCCCAAAAGAAACTAATTTAAAGTGAAGTGGTACTTTCTATAGCGTTCAGAAGTATATTCTTGAGCTGCACAAAGACTCGTTGATCTATGTTTTTAGAGCACTGGGTAGCCCAACATAAGTGTTAATGATTTGGAAATTGCTCATAAACTAATATCCCCATCCTGTAGTAGTTGATGACTGCAAGGAAAAGGAAGCAGAATCCATTATTTCAAAGGGATGCGAAAGAGAAACTTAGAAATGTATGTATCAACACTGCCAAGAAGCTCAAGAACTTTTTTATTCTTATTTCAAGATAGTTGTATTTTTGTAAGTTGGGTTTTTTAGATTTCTGACACTTAAGACCCCCAAAAGAGAACTGAATTCATCTAGTACCAGAATTGTTTGGAGCTCTGGGGGAGATGCAGCCAGCTCCAGTTTAATGAGTTACGTATGTCAGGTGAGCTGTGAGGATTGTACAGACCTCGTAAGAGCTCAGTGGAGTTACGGTTAGTAACAGGTATCACACCAAACACAATCAACCTCTGTCAAATTAAAAGAGAAAATTTAAGCGTCAGTGTTTGTCCCAGCCCCATCTGCAATGGCAGGGATTTTGCATCAGGACCTGTCCTGCTGTTCTTTCTCTAGGATCCTCCCCCTGGGGAGTCAGTAGTCAAGAGAATATTGCAACAGGCATAAAAACTATCACCCCCCCCCCCCAAAAATGGGATGAACTCACCTAAGTTTTTCATGCTTGCTACGCTCAGTGTCTGAGCCCCTGTGAGGTTCTCTCAATCATTAAAGCTCTAATGTTCATTTGTGCTGCTATGTTTACCAGCGCAACAAATTGCCCCTCTTATTTCTGTTACTAGCAATCATCAGACCATTGTAGAGATAATGTATGATCCTTATTTCTAATGAACAATAAATAAAAAGTTGCTTGTTTCTCATCATGAAACTTCACTGCTTTCCCAGCCGGCTGTTGTGCTGTAGCATCAAGAAAAGAGAAAAACCTTCCCCAAAATGCCATACGTCTGATTATTTATTTTCTGTGAAGCATACTGGATACCTGACCTCATTCCAGTGCTATTCCAGCCTTTTTCAGTTTTTCATTAGGTGTTTTCTCAAAGACCACTAAAACCAAGAGCTAACCAGGCATTAAGGACTGAACAAAGTTTAATATTCCTACAGTTCAGACAGCCTCACACCACCTTTTATTAGTGTCTGCATAAATATATCAAAGCTGAAGTTTTCTTGCACAGAAGCACTTCAGATCCTGATATTTCAAGAGGCACAAAACCTTTAAAAAATCAGGTACCCCAATTTTTGGTACCTGCTGCAGACAGAGATGAGAGATTTTGCCCTCAGTTTTCAGGTTCTGGGGATGGCAGAGCCAACACTCTGAGCAGAGGTCAACCTAAATCAACCAAGTAAACTCTGGATGCAAGTAACACTTACCTGGAGTGTTTATGAGAATTGTGAGATCTCCCTCTTTCCCCCAGGAAATCGTGACCAAAAAAAAAAAGATGAAGTGTCTCAGACAAGAAGGTGCAGGAATTCATTATTGGCTGGCTTGGATGATGCTCACTTGTAGCCACACACCTTGGATCAGTTGGATCACAAATCCAAAAAATTGTAACACCCTTACAAAAACGGATTCCCAAAATTTGAGATTGAAAACCCCGGGAAACCCTTTCCAGCTGCATCAATATGAGACTTCCCTTCTCCAGAGTGTCCTCGGAAAAAAGCTTTATCCACACCACTGCACAGATTTCTCTCCTATCCCCATCAGAAATCAAACTCATCTCATTCCAGACTTAATCATTAGGTTTCTGCCTCCAGGTTTGCACACCAGAGCTAATGGTTTAAAAAAATCACAAAGGGAAAGGGTGGAAAAAAAAAATGGCACCTTCGTCCTTTTTCTTCCACCTCCAGCCTACTTTGGGTCTTCCCTTTTGGGTCTTCCCTTTTGCCCAGCAGCTGGGACAAAGGAGAAGCAAATTGCATCTCCTCAGGTGACAGGGAAGCAAAAAGCTCTTCCACATCTTCCTTTAACTCATTCTGGATTGGAAATCTCAGATTCTGTGTCCCACACAGCATTAGAAAATGGTTTAGTCCTAACAAATCTCCTCTATTCTCTAGTTTATTCCAGCTCCATTATTTTCCTCAAGGAATCAGAGCAACAAGACATTAAAATCACACTGTGGTTTCAGAGCAAAGAAATTTGTAGCCATTTCCAAAGGAACAGGAAAAATAAAATCCATTTTTCAGACACATTTTTAGGGGTTTGAAGGAGACATTAATGCATCCCTGGATTAGAGTATGAAAGAGCAAATTAATTCTGTATCAGAAAATACTTTTGCTGTGATTAATCCCTTTTTATTTAATCCTTACTAAGAAGGATTAATACTTTTGGAAATATTTGTACTTGGTTTAGACAAAGCAGATCATTAGCTACTTTATTAGTCAACACTGTGAAGGGTTGCAAGAAATACCATGATACTAGAGATAATACAACAGAAAAGAAACTAATCACATTTGTTGAGATTCTTTTATATAATTCAGACACTTTCCCCACTTAGCTTACACAATTTTATCTTTTTTCTTCCTCCATTCCTGGGATGTTGAGATAATAAATAAAAGGAATAGTGTCCTTTTTAAGCCCAGTAAATTTTCAGCTATCATTTTTTTTTCCTAAGAATCGGTTAAGGGAAGACAGAAAAAATATGGTGTTTTTTGTGTCAGTCAAAGGCAACCAGTGATAGATTGTTTATTACTAGATTAAAACACAGGGAAATTCAACTCTGCCCTACTAGGTAAAAGCAAGGAACTCTTTTAAGATCTTGCAATTCGAGCAGAAAAATGCTTAAACACATTTACAGAAAGACAAGAAGGATGCAGAGGGACTTCAAGGTTAAAGAAAGATCTAAAGCCACCTTCAGAGCAGCACAGTCCAAGACTCTTGTGCTTCTTGCCCAGGACCTTCCTTGCCAGAGTCCATTTCCCAGTGGGAGCTGCAGTGTATTTGAGACAAGAAGCTATCACTGGAAGTCCTCTCTGGATGCATCTAACCTGTGGATACCATGGTGTTGAGAAAACTACATTAATATATCAATAGGATAGGATATATTTTTCCTGAACAGGAAAAATGGGAGATATAATATGAACAGATTGTTCATTGAGATCCTGTGTAACCATTAAAAACAAATGTCTCTGCAGTTTATCACAGGGTCTCTTATTTTAGGGAATGAAAATTCCACCTTTCCATGAAGAGTAGGAATGATTTTTTTCTCCCCTCAACAAGAATTTATCCAAACTCCATTGAAAGAAAGCTTTCACTAAATAAACCTCCCACCTTGTAGTTCTTTGACTAGCTTCTCAGCTACCAAAATGAATTGTGCTTTCAGCATTAACTCCTTGCCAGCCTACCTCTGTTTTCTCTTTTCTTTTAACCCTCAGATGTATATTACCACTTTTTGTTTATATATGCAAAAAAAAAACCGAAATAAAAACGTAATTAGTGTTCCTCTTTTGCTGTATTGTTCAGTTCTACCCAATGTTCTGAGTTGAAGTATGCACAAAAGACTTCATATAAAAAAAATAAATCTGCACTCTGTGACATAGAGCTTGCATGGAGGAGTAAATGTCATGCATGAATAAATGCACAGATATGTAAGATGCAGAGAAGACTCAGCTACAGTCCTAAGTATCATCTTTTTAAAACTGAATTAGGATCAAAAAGGTTTTCCTGTGATCTTTGCCTCATCGTTTTTTTACCGAGACAGAAGCACCTTACCATTTCACTTTCTAACAAAGCCTGCAACAACTCAAAGCTGCCCTTGCATGAATTAAAGTCCATGCTGTCAGGGAATCAGATGCTGTACAGTAGAAACGATTAAAGCTGGCAAGTACAAGTCC
This sequence comes from Heliangelus exortis, assembly GCF_036169615.1. Lineage (NCBI taxonomy): Eukaryota > Metazoa > Chordata > Aves > Apodiformes > Trochilidae > Heliangelus > Heliangelus exortis. The sequence continues at coordinate 30,054,742 of NC_092428.1, read as the reverse complement.
CTCATGTTTTCCAGATCCAAATCAAATAAATCAAAATGAGCAATTCAGTATTTCCCATCCTGTCCTTGAAAGGTAACAACTGGGTGGCCAAGCTGGAGCAAGATTTCCAGCATCCTCCATCCTGAACTGACGGATCTGCAATAATCCAGCAAGGAGGCTGAGACAGAACATGAGCAGAGGACACAAGTGACACCACAGTCACACCATTGGAACCATGACCTGTAGGTTATGACCTGTAACTGAAAAATATCTTTATTGATGTATATGCTGAGGAGGTAGTGAAGAGCCATGAGGGTGATCTAGAACAGTCAGGTAGGTTGTGACAAAGATTCTGATTTGTGATGCTGCTTACTGAGTGATTCCTACTCTGTTCTGAGATGTCACTGTCACCGGCAGGTCTTCCTTCTTGTGTTCTGGGCATGACTTAATTCATCACTCCAAAGTACAATTCAGTGTTTCCAACCAAAGTCATTTTATTCTATATTTTTGTGATATTTTTATATTTTTGTGATAATCCATTGCAGTGATTTTTCAGAATCAAACATTTCTCTTTATCATCAATGGGCTTTTAAACTCCAGGGTGCAAGTGCTACGGTTGGCTTTTCCAAAAAGAGGATTTGCTGTCCAGCCTGAGAATTGTCATTCAGTTTATTGGAATAAATCCCTTCACTGAACCTTGTTGGCATCACAGTCCAGGCAGATATTTACACAGCCTTCAGCTCAGCTGGGATGAAAATTTTGTATCTTATTTGTAAAGGTTCCACCTTTGAGAGTACCCATGGATTCCAATTTCATTTCCCACTTGCGAATGCTAAAGTCAGCCATGGATTTCTCTTACATTTTTTACATCGTTTATATATACCTTGCAGATAACAGGAGGTATAGAGAACCCCTGACTTGAGGAAACCTGAGGCCCAGATTATATACATTTTACCTCTCTGGCAACCAAATCCTGACTGGGAGAAAGAAACTTTCACAAATACTTTTCCAGAAAGGTGCTATAATTAATATCAAGCCTTCTACCTGTCACTTGGGAAGTTGCTCTACCCTATGTATGGCAAGAAGCACTAGTACCCAGACAAGTTTGCGATACGCCCAAGTGTCCTGAAGTGCTCATGTGGACATATTTGCTGCAGATATTTAACCCTGGCAAAAGGACAAGGCCAGGGATTTTGCCATCAACCTCCATCTCAAAACGGAATCTCTGGTAAATGCTACGGCTATCCTCAGTCTTCTGTGTGGATTTCATGTGTTACCTACGTACAACTTCATTTGTTTCTATTTTCAAGTAGAATGTTTACAAAGTGTCTTTTCATTTCAAATATTTTGGTGCTATATTCATAGCATGAAGCGTGGTTGTGTCAGTAACCTTTTGACCGTCTTATGGGCTTTGAATTTTTAATCAAATTAACAGATACAAAGCTACACCTTATTTTAAGATTGCAGAAGATATCTTTGGTTCCATCATTCAACGTAAATAAAGATCAAACCAGCACTTGCAAAGCCCACCCAACTGTTCTGAGCTGTTCCTAATTTCTTATCAATTTCAGGGTCACCTAAAGGTTCTTAACAGTGCCCCATCCACGTTTGAGCAGAATGAATTTTATATATTTGCTTTCTTTCTATTTTAGTGAGAAAAAAAAAAAGTCACACATGCCATGCCTGGCAATCATGACACAGCCACAATTCATTGCCTTGGGCTGCCAGTATAAGCAAAACTTTTGCACATAGACTGTTAAACCAAGATATCTTTTTTTTGGGGGGGGTGATTTTTTTTTTTTTTTTCCTCAGTGACATCATCCATCACCTGCCTCAGAAACACATCCTACTGCCCTCTTGTCCTGTTGGCAAGGGGCAGCCCAGCCCAGGGATCTGCAGGGGGGGGGGGTTGCCACCTAACTGTTCTGCAATCCCTCGTGTTTGGGTTGGTGTCTAAACAAGCAGAGTCAATGAGACATTTTTAGAGACCTTGTAATTAGATTAATGAGTCAACTCTCCTCAAACACAATTTGCAGTAAACCTCTCTGCTCCTTTTTTTATTGACTGGCACAGCAACGGTATTTATTAAGCGTAACAACAACACATTCCTGCAGTCAGTCTGCACGCAGGGAGAAAGGCTAGGCTCACTATTGCTACAGTACACGTATTGTCTGAGACAATTAGCAGCATCAGATTGGTATTAACCAGGAAGAAATAGGACTTGAACAAAAGCCCTAATTATGTCCTGCTGCAGCAGAGTTCACTAAAGTCTGATGGCCACAGAGAGATTGCTTGGTAAGTACTTATCTAAGCCTCTCTCTTCTTTTTGTTAATAAATCAGTCAGTCCTTGGGGTAAAAATCCTGCTAGACCTGAAGAACCAACTTGGCAAGCAAGAGAGATAGAAATGACAAGTACCTTACACAAAGCACCTTATTCACCTCATCCCAGCAGCTGGAATTCAGGATTTTAGCATGGAAAATTCTGTTAGTGCCCTGCAATGATTCCCAACAGGTAGCACAAGCAATGAGAAATAACATAGCCACCTGTAGTAGAAGGCAGCAGAAGCAGCAGGGTGGCAGAGGGAGGATGGAAAAGGAAGTAAACAGCAGATGTGACTAACCTGCACTTCTTTCTCACAATACCTAGTTTGGAAGCTTCTGGTGTTTTAACATTATTAAGTTAACTCAGAGAGATGAGTTGAAACCAAGATATTTTTTTCCAGGGGTTTGAGAAGCCATGGATTCACCCAAAGCATACAGCCTGCATTCTTAAAGGGTGGTAAAAATGGAAGGGGTATATTGGGGGGATGGATCTTGATGATCTTCAGGGTCCCTTCCAACATTAATCACTGAATAGAAGAAAAAGCATTGCTGGTTCCTTTAGTATCACCAGTTAGACTGAATGGAGCAATCTCACAACTTTGGCTAAGCAAGTCCTCACTGGGACCTTCCCAGGGCTGGTATGAGAAATGAGAAATGAGAGAAGCCACCCTGAAATGCTACTGGCCCAGAATTAGCCCCTAACGAGGCAATTACACCCTGCAAAAAAACATCTCCTGCAGCAAGGATGGGTTCCCAGAGCAGGCACAGATCAGAGCTCAAAGGATCTATGTGGTCTATGAGACAATTTCCCCTTCCCCCTGCTGTGGGGGGTTATCTGGTGATAAGGAAAAAAAAAATAAGCCTTTACTTGTAGCAAGGGGGAAGAAAGATGGAAAATGTTTAAAAGTTTAAAACTGCTGGAAATAAATTCGTGATATGAAAGAAAGTCCTTGTTCTTCCAGCAAATCCTGAAGAGCCAAGCTAACTTTTCTTCCCTTAAAAACTGACAAAAGCTAAGTTATTCCAACCTAAGGAACTGCTAAATTTTTCCCTTTGGAGCTTTTACCCTGTAACAACCCAAATACAAATTCTAAAGCCAGAGAGGTTCCGAGTTAAAAGTTAATATATATAAATAGATTAATGGATTTTAAACAAGAAAAAAATATTCATTTTTTTTGCCTCACTTTCCATTCACCTGAGATTTAATGAGAGTATATCTTTTAGAGAGACACACACAGACCTAATGCATGGTCTTTGCATGGTATTTGAAAATAGTGATGATATTATTCCTACTTCGTAATCACCAATCCAAAAAATATTAGGAATATGTCTCATCAATTAGGAAATGGTACCCTATTTCCTGTTGTATTATTTCTGCCTCAGATTTTCTACTACCAGTTGTTTTTCCAGGCTTTGATTTTTACTTTAGAGATCATTCATTGTAATAACAGTGTAGGACCTTCAAGAAGAACCCTGACTTCCCTATCCCAAATTTGTGCAATTTCTGATGGCAGAATTTTTCCTGTCATCTTCCCACACAGGTCCATAACTTCAGCCAAGCTGTTGCTTAACTTGAACTGAAATAAAAGAGCTGCCCTCTTACTATGATGGCTATGCCATTGGTCATTAAAATTCTGTAATAAATATAAATGCATTTTATTTAGCCAACTTTCCATGTAATTGATCCCAAGGCTTCCCTGAGTATTTCTAGGTTTATCCCTTAATGGATGTAAAATCAGGTACATCATTTGTAATGGATAATTCAGGACAAATTAACTTAAAGGAAATAAAAGCTATTCATCCATAAAATGTGGGTGAAAACTCAAGAGGTACAGAAATATCACTCAGGGAGCCAAAAATTAATGCTTCTGCTGAATTCATCTGATGCTTTTTGATGATCAAGATGTGTAATGCCTGCAGACAGAGTCAGCTCCCGGGAGTTCTGTGGGTGCAGGACATGCTGACCTGCAGGGTTCTTCAGTTTTGCAAAACCTCCGTTCTCTGAAGACTCAGGGATTATCAGTTTTAACATCACCATGAAGACTTTCACTGAAGAGTGGCAACTTACAGAAGCAAGACTCAAAATGCCTGCCTTTGAAAAACTGATCTTGGTTTTTTGAAGGAATGGTCTTTAAAAGATGATGTGATAGACCTGGGCAAAGCACTACTGATATTAACTGGAAGGGTTAAATGGAGAAATGGAACATAGTCTCCATCTTTAATGATTTTTTTTCCAACCTGACTGTGGTGTGACTTGATGAGCTTAGAAGTCTTTTCCAACCTAAATGATTCTACAAAATGTACCACACAAGCCAAAAAAAAAAAAAAAATTAGAGATGCAGAAGTTACAAACAGTGGATCATTATAAAACTAATTGTGCTAATAAACAATATAGACATTTTCTGAGTAGAATATCATAGGTATAGCGCTGCCAGAGCTGGGGAAACAAATATTCCTTTCCAGGAAATTCAGTCCTTATTTTGTAGTTTATAATAGCTGATAAATATTCTCGCCTTTAATGTTTTCTTCTCTACTGGGAAGAGCTTCCTTCCCTAAATAAACAGAGAAAACTTGGAGAAATTACCTATTTTAAGAGCCAGTGCAGTGCTATCTGTGATGCAAACATATGAGTTAATAAAATTTTTAATAGGGCATAATATTAGGATAATATGAGGAGGTAGGATAATATAAGTCTGTAAGATTGTTATAGACAACCATCACAGATCAGTGATTGATAAGTTCTTGGAAGAAATAGACAGTGAACCAAATGGTCCCCTAGGGATGGCAAATGAAGATTATTTTGACTCTTTTTTTATAGGATTAAAAGTACTTGCTGACCTGGCTGAAAAAAGACACAAAAAATGAGCTCAGGTCCCTGGGGTTGTAAGAACTTACACTAAGCCAAAGTTCTGGATTTGAGGACTAAAATGCTGTCATATGAATTTATCGGAAGGTGATATGATAGAGACGAACTTTGCTTGCTGATTCAGAAAAAAATATCCTACAGTGATTCTTCATGGTTTTCTAGATCTTACAGTTGCACTCAGAAGAAGTGTAACTGATCCCACAAAATCATTATGCTGAAAATTAGACTGCTTTTAGTGGAAATCCTAGAAATAATTTCTTTCCTGTCGTGCCTGATGGAAATAATCTTCGCTGCTTTTTTCCTCCCTCTATGCTTTCTTATTTCCACATGAGAACATGGTCACTTGGGGCTAGTTCTGGTGCTGATTTTCTTTCCATTTCAGATTTTGCCAAAAATTTTAAAGGCCCAGGGTCTGATCTCTTGCTGCAGTCACACTCTAAAACACTTCTACACTTTACAGAGGGCTCTGATTTTCATTTTGGCCAACAGCTAGAGAGATTTCAGCTTAACCATATGCTGGAAAGCCTGCAGCCAGGTGCCAGGGAGTCATTGCAGTACATCAGTCTACCCAAGGCTAGATAGATTCATTTAAAAATGAAGGACCCAAATTCAGGCTGCATGGTTTGAGAGTTTGAAAAAGCATGCAGGATAATTTATAAATGTTACTCTCTGCATTTTTCCAGCTGTTTTTGTCCTGGAACATACACAAAAAAATGAAGATCACAACTACAATAACAAAATGGTTTTGAGACATTTTCATACTAAAAAATTCAGCCTGAAATTTATTCTACAAAAAAGGACCTTAAATCAGTGAACAGCTTTGCATCAAGGCCAGAGGCAGGGAAAAACATCACTGCAGTCTTTCTTGCTTATTTCAAGCCATAGTGGGTCTGTAATCTCACATAAAGAAAATTACAGGAGCTTTGCCCCAGGGAGATGGATGCTTTCCTGAAAGCTCAGCCAGTATCACAAGGCAGACACTCCTTCCTCAGTCCAAAACAACCCACACTGTCTCCTAGGCATCCATCCACAATAAGATTTTGCTTAATAAATCTCAATCATGTTGACACCCCGCCCTGCACCCAGTGAAGGAGAATGCAGTCCATGGATACCCACCCAGGGGATGCCACCCCACTGGTGATCTTTTGTATGGGTCACCAACACCTGCACTATGTCATCTTGGAGTGCAAATCTATGTTTTTGTGGATTTTACAGGCAATTTGTAACATTTTAATTTAATTCAGTCTTCTCTTTAAAGCACAGCCTGGGGAAGTGACAAACCCAAGCCTCTGGAGTTCCTGGTTGTCTCGTGGCAAATCAGTCTCCTTCATTCACAGATGACAAGTTTCTTGACTTGCTAAGGTATAAAGCAATTACCTGGAATTAATTTGGACTGTGGAGAAATGCAGCAGGTCATTAGTCATTGCTGTGGAGGAGATGGAGATGCTTCCAGTTATTGCTCACATAACACTCGTGCTAAAGTGTAAGATGCCTTTGTTACTGGTGCTGCTTCTTCTGGGAAGGAATGAGCACCTGTTTTGTAGTCCCAGGTTTATTGTGCACAGCACAGAGCTCTTTTCCATGGCCTTCCATATTAACACGGAAACAAAGGACTGCATGTAACCATAAAGTGCCCATGACAAATAACTACCTGTTAAGTAAAGGATGGGCACTGAGCTTCAGCAAACACGCACCCCCCTCCCCCCATATCACACTCTCATGAGTCACAGGAACAGAAAGGGTGGAGGGAAACTTCTACCACATTCCTAGCTCTATCCAGAACAAGCTGTTTATGCTCTGGCAGGCACATGGCATCAGTCTACAGCAGTTTCAGGGAAAGGATGTTGGAATATGCCTTTGCAGAAGGAGTAAAATGGCCTTTCATTTGGGAAGCCTCTGAAGAACCTCCCCTTTCTTCTTAGCAACCAAGACAAGAAAGTCAAAATTAAGACAGCCCTTGCTTTCTCCTTTCACATAAGGCAAGTGGTCACCTCAGATGCTGATTTAATAACCAAAGGGGAAAAAAATTTAAAATAATCCCAAAAAACCCATTCCGTGAATAAAACAATCCACCAAACAAAGCAAGGGAGTAACTTTACAGTTCACACCCAAGATGCTTTTTTCCCTCAAGCCCCTTCATGTTATCAGAAATTAAAAAAACCAAAACAAGCTTTACAGGTGATTAGAGGTCATTCAACACAGGTGTACCCAAGACAAATACCCACCTCACTCTCTGCATTTGCTCTGCAAGGAAAGAGTGAAAGACTGGGTCAGAGAGAATTCTTATACCAGTGTGAATTATTAAGGTTTATTGAAATGGAGTGGCCTGCATGACCCACTTTCAGATTTCAAGGAAGTTTTTCGTTTGTAAAGAACAAATTTAAGTCATCATAGTCTTGTTTAAGAGCACCAGCGTGTCTGTCAGCTCATTTTACCGTAGGTAAATCTATACAAATTGATATATTAAACAGAATATAACACTACAATTCCCCAGCTATATTTGGCCTCTGTTGAGCCCAGCAGTGACAAAAGGAAGTTCTATTTCCTAATGACCTATAATTATAGGTAGTTTTAGTACATTTTCCTCCAGAGTGCATAAACAGATGTATATGTTAGAAAGAGTCAAGGACTTGCAGCTGAAGGTTTAAAACTTCTGGACCACTCCATGTAGCCCCCAGCCACTAAGCCTCATTTAAGGACCCAATATTAGGTGGAGCCTGGCTCTGGACTCATATCAGCCACTTCCAGATTCACCGAGTAAAATCTGAGCTGCTCAGGAGCACTGCTGGGGGAAAAAAAACAAAAACAAAACAAAACAAAAAACCCAACCAAACAAAAAAACCAGCTCATTGCAGGAAAATCTGTTCTTAACTAATGACCTCTGGGAATCACTTCACAGTGAGCAATTACCACACACAAAGGATATTGAAAGCCCATTTTAAAATACCTCACATCTAAAGACTTGGCTTCTAGATGCTGGTTTTTCTTTGTAGCTTATCTATTTGGTTGGGCTTTTTTGTTCCGTTTTTTTTGTTGTTGATTTTTGGGGGTTGTGCTTTTCTTGTTGGTTTTTTTTTTTTTGTAATGATATAAACTTACAAAGGTTAGAGCTAAAGTAAGCATTTAGAAATGACCTATACCATAAACATACAATTTTAGCCTGAAGAAGAAACACATAATGTGTTTTCTGCAAGCACATCACTGGACCATAAAACAGCAGCTGTGATGCTACACCTAGGACAGGGCAAGGAAAGCAAACCTATCTGTGAATCTTTCCCTACTTCCCTGAACACTGAACCTGACATCTCTTGCCTTTGAACTCAACTTTTATTCCTTTAAAGAGCAAATTCTTGCCCTCCTTTGAAAAATAAGTGAGAACTAAGCATGATGGGGAAAGGACAGAAACAGTGGAGCTCAGCTGACAAGAGGCATTTTTGTCCAGGTCTCTCCTAAAAAATACATTGGAATTCAGGTCCTGGGGTTGGTTTAGATTGGATTGTGCCTGTTAGTTCTGGTGTTTAAACGAATTCCTCACAATGTTTTTGTTCCAAGGCAGATGTCAGCACTGCTACCAGCAAAGATTTAGCAGAAGAGAAGCAAGCTCACAGCCCTTAAATCAGGATTTACTTCACTGTGTTCCAAGGATGTTACACTTCGTGTAAAATTCTGAACATTGCCACTAATTACAGCAGTGACACTGGTTATTTAGTGAATGATCGCAACATAAAGAGGCAGGTTTTTTATGATTTAACTTGGGAGCACCTTGCTGGTAGCTGGGTTAAATGCATTATAAATGTTTCTTATGGTAAAGTCATTAAGAGTGCCATTAAACTCAATAAACCATCTAGTCATGGCTATAGCTTTACAGAATGTAATAGGAGACGTAATGAAAGTTCTCTTATTTTTAGAAAGGACAATGCAATGGCAGAACATGTACATGCTTGCTTAGTTCTGTGCAATTCTTTAGAAACTCCTATAAGCACTAAATAGATACAGGTTCAGAAAACTAGTAATCCATTAAAGTACATTTGGAAGAGATTAGCTGACTTGATTTGTTATAAACCAGCACCCTTAAGGTTTTAAACCTTCAAGTTAGAAGGCAGGCTTTATTCAGTGGCAAATAGGAATACCCTCAAAAAAACACCAAACCCTGGAGTTTATTAATTTATTAAGAATTTAGGGAAAAAAAAAAACAAAGTGAAAGAAGACAATCAGCTCGTTCTCCCTGCTGCAGAAACCATCATCAACAAAGGGCCACCAAGACACAAGGTCCCTTCTTCTGCTCACAACAAGAGGCTGTTCTACAATCTCATATCATTAAACCACGCTGTGTTTAAGCTTTACAAATTCCCAGCTGAAGTGCACTCTAGCTCTCTTATTTCCATTTACCCTGGATTTTCACAAATAGAACAGATATAGTTTCCATCTTTTCCCAGAAAATGCAACTCCACTTACTAGTCAGGAGTTCCCATATCGTCTCTTCATCCTCCACAAACCTTATTCTTCCCCAGCATCCCCAGCTCAACTTATAATATTGCTGGAGGAGGTTGGGCTTGGCTGTGATGGTGCCTTGCTCTCCATTAGCCAGATGAGGCTAAAAAGAAACTGGTCCAAACTGAAAAGTCAATCCACCAGAACAATTCAGAGAAACAGAAGAGGTGCAGTGATGCTTTGGGGAAGTTTCTCAGCCCAGGACTGAATTAGGAAAGGAATAAACGAAGAAAGAACAAATTGCTCACTTAAAAATGAGCCTCTTACTTGATACTTGAGCATTTACTTGATACCAGTGGGTTGGAAGCCTCAAAAGAGCAATTGTACATATTGTTCTTTCCCTATAGTGTCAGCGGGCTTTATATATTGAGCTGCCTGGAGATTCTGTAAGATTTTTCTTTTAGAATATTGCTAAAAATCTGAGTTTTATCATCAAATCAAATCAATTTTCTAAACAATCCTATGCCTGTGAAACAGAATTTGTATTTTCCAAACAAGCCTTGGTAACATGATTTCCAGCCCTTTGTTTCATGAAATGATTTGTTTGAAGAGACCAACTCCAGTTTTTTTTCACTCACTGTTGCAGAGGACTCTAAGTTGCTTTGTCTTTGTTGGACAATGCAGCAGCTGTGAATTCCAGCACATTCACTCCAGAGACAAGCTTACACCTCTCAGATGGAAGAGTGACACCCAGACATTGCTACATTGCTATTTTTCTCTTACTTTTTCGCAGCTTTATATTTGTTTCATTAAGGACTTGCATCCAAATCTCTCATTGTAGCTTCAATCCACTGGACTGAAAATGAAGAAAAAATGCAGTTTTGTATAGACAAATGCTCTGGAAAGCTGATAAGAAATGGTGTGCCCAGAATAGAGGTTGATACAATTGTATATTCAGCCTGTCTGGTAAGGAAGATAGTTAATCAACAGGCTGTTACGTAACAATAAATGAATTGTAAATAAAGCAAGGACTTCTTTCTCTCAGTGACACCATACAAAAAACTGAATACAGAGCTGAAGGAGATTTCTGACAATAAATGGGACTCCTGGGAGCCTCCTGGGAGTTACCTACTCTGTGTGTCCAGAGAGGGGAAAAGGGGATAATAAATCAAATATTCTCTCATTTCTGCCTTTTGCAGACGCTATGTAATTGTGGAGTGGTATCAGTGGAACTACTGTTATTATTTATCAAAAACAAAGTCACCCATGGCCTTGGGTTTTGTAATACTCCAGGTGGTTTCTTACTGAAACGCCACTGGTCATTTCTGATCTTCCCCAAAAAAATAGCAACACAGAGATATACAAACCCACATTCATGTGTTGTTTTATTTGTGCATTACAACGTTACATTTCCTTCACACTGAGAAAGCATGAGATTAAAATACACTGATCCACAAAAAATGCCTTCCCTATACTGCCTTTGCTCTGGTAGTTGTAACTACAGATCCTTCCACAAGTTTAATTTCATTAAGTCGCTCAAAATTTTAATCACATTTTAATCAGAGCTTTTACACTGTCTGTTCTGTGACTTTCAATTTAATTATTCCCATTAAAATGTTATTTACTGCTTTGCAAACCCCACGGATTACTCTTGCAATGTAAGTTTTTATGCTGCTTTATACTTCCTATTCTAGTCCTTTCACAGCCCCTGCTCATTTGGGGACTGTACAAGCTTTCCCCCTCCCAAAGATAGTTTGTTTGTACCAAAAGCTTTTAAAATACTGGGAATGTTTACAGCATAGTTAGGAGGCCCCACTCATTTTTTTGAGAACAAGCCAGATCCCTATAAAAAACATGCAAAATGGTCTATGCATCAGTATTAAACTTCTAATTTTGATTTAACTTTTTTTTGTTTGTTTTGTATTTTTTTTAACACTTTATATACTCTGGAAGACTAGGGTTCCTGTTGAAAGAAGAAACTTATGGAATAGCCCTACAGAAGGTCAAGACATTGACTCCCTTACTCTGGGGCTCTCATTAATCCACCTGTTGAAGTAATAGAAAAAAAATTATGTCCCTACCACAGAATTCTGCAGGATGGTTTAAGCACTACATAGAAATATTAAACCTCCACTAAACTGTGTGTATTTCTAGAACAAGACCTTGACGATACTAGAGGTGTGTTCTTGTCAAACCCAGTGTGCTAGTGCAATGCCAGAATAATTTTGCTTTGCTGGTGCTGTGTTTGTGAATTAGTTCATATGCACCAGCAAAGCCAGTTATCTTTGAGTACCTCTCTGTACCAGAGCTTAGAAAACTGTCAGTAAAAAATTCTATCTTTGACACAATCCAGGACCAATCTTTAAAGAACATTTTGAGTTCATGCCCATAACGTTCTGTTCATTAATGCCATTTTCTATTTACAGTTACTACCAAGTATAATACAGGTTTATACATAGCATCATTTCATCCTCTAGTGCACAGTTATTACATTTATTTTTAAAGGGATACCAATTGACTTGCTTTTTATTAAAAAAAATGAGGTGTTGTCAAGCAGGAAGTAGCTCTTAAAAAAATCTACAAAGCTTACCTTTGAGAAAAATAAATGACAAGCCTTACATAAAGACATTGAGCTGTCTGAATCACATAATGTCTACAAGGCAAACTAATATTCCAACAGGAACACATAAATTATAATCATGGCAGCCTAAAGCACCATAATAATGGTCATTAATCAATGCTACCTTGTTTGGTTCACCTAAGAAACATTTACTGCCAAGATGTGGTCTGGAACATTTGCCTCCATTTTCCCAGGATATTTAAGAAAAAAATCTTGTGGAATCTGACTTTCTGCCATTCAAAGGTGTATAATTTCACAAGAATGGGATGCGACTGTATAGTGCATACAGAACAAAACAGGATCCTACAAATAATAAATAAACTCGTAATAATAAATAAAATCTTCTCCATACCAACACTGGTTTGATTCAGGTGAGTTTCAAGTTCAGGTACCAAGCCAGCCTTCACAAACACCATAGTCAAGGAAATGATGAGATGAAAATGAGAAATGGATCTAGTGGAAAGCTACCTCTAGCATCCCTCTGGATATCTTACAGTGCTGGAGACCACCCGAAGCATTCATTGTTGTGCACCAAAAGCCACAAATGAAAATCTTTGCGTTTCTTTAGTTCAGCAATGCTGCAGTCACTACACAAGAATGAACATAGCACACAAAGGTTCACAGAAAATGTTGTGTTTCTTTACCCTCACAGTTTTAGGATTATTTTTTTTTAAATTTGTATTAAAGATCTCAGCTTGTTGGACATCATGGGTATTCTTTAATTTTGTTTTGAAGGTAATTAATGCAAAAGCTCAAGAAACTGCTGATGATTTTATACCAAGTTTCTAATCCAGCCTATGAACATGTATGTTATTGCAAGATACTTGTAACTGTGGAATTTCTTGAAGGTCAATATCATCTTGTGCAACTACTAATGCAACAAGTCTTGGTTCTTACACACACATAGCCATTCATACCTCCTCTCCCTTGCTTGATCATTAGCAGCTCAGAATGACCTTGTCAAAACTTAACAAAATACAAAGTTCTACTGGCATGTGGAGGGCTTTTTCTATGTCAGAGGGTAACAGCATAAACAAAAGGATGATGCCCTAACTTATCGAATTATATAAAGAAATAGCTGTCCACAATAGCAGCTGAATAGCTGAGTGAAAAGTGCTGTGTGTACTCATCACCCATCAAAATCAAGGAGTGCTGAGTATGACCAGAAATTTCTAGCAGATACTCAGTACTTCAGAAAATTTTTCCATATCTACTATAGCCTCAACTACACCTTCTTAAAATTGCTCTCAACCATCCTCAAGTGGGACTGTTTTTATTGTTTTCTCCTTCCCTCAGGTAGTCTACATGTTTGCAATAGACTGAAAACAGACAATTCAGCAAGTCAATATGAACTGAAAATGTAACCCGAAAAGTATGATAATACTATGGCATTAAATATACAATATTTCATTGGTCTTTATAAAAAAAGGAAAGAAACAAAAGAGAAAAAAAAAAATGTTTACATTAAGAAATGCCTTGTTAAGAGACCAAATGGGAGGAAATGTGAGAAAGCTAAAAGTTCATTCTTGCACATTCCTTAAAGTCATACAGGACCTTCAGTTATTCCTTCTAGAGGCAGCCCAGTGGCATTGTCTGCTGTAGGTCTCTCTTCTTTCTTCACAGAGTTCTGATCTAGCAGGCTGACATAAGATACATGACAGGCTGTGTTACCCAAAGGAGGGTAATGTTGTCTGTAGCAAATATAAGCAAAAATGAGGCCAATGATCCCTCCAACAAAGGCATCTAGATAAGAAAAGTGACAAAAACAGAGGCATGTTAACTAAGCAAAGTTCACTTGGGAGGTATAAATGGAAATAAAAGACATTTGGCTGATCTATGTTTAACTCACAATATGCAAACTTTCATAAAGAATTTGGAGCTGAATACCACAGTCATATAAAAGCTCTATTTTGTCGGCGACATCTCTAACATTTTGTATACCCAAAAATGTAGATTCTTATGTTTCAGGAGAAGAGCAAGGGGAACAGAATGGCCTCCATGGAGCATTAAACATTCCTGGTGTTCCAGCCCACCACTGACCAACATTTGTAAGCGGGATACCAATGTATCTGCTTCCATTTTGCCATGATTTACAGTGAACATCACCGGTGTTTCTATTTATGAGCACTGCACCTAAATTACATTGATTACAGCACCCAGAGCTCTCCTTCTGGAAGGTGAACCTCAAACTATTGCACTGACAACAATTTCTCCTTGTCTCTCTCCAAGCACCCCCAGGAAAGATGGGAGCTCAAGTGCCAGATCTGCTCTTGTTCTGTGTTCTAGAAGGAATTTTCCAGGGCACACAGGGAGTAGGTAGGAGATAGGAGAGCAAATTATCTTTCTTCAGGAAGAAGAAAGCTTCTCTAGCTATAAAAATTCATTTCACTTTGCAGCTCCTGAAAGGCCCCTGAGAAAGACATCCAAAGCAATTTTGAAGCTGGGTGAATTCTTCCAAAAAGCACCTGAAAGGTCAAAGACTAAGCATGCCTGCTAACTGATTTAACACTTTTTGAATATCTTTCTATTTACTACTCCAACTGGAAAATAAATAAATCCATTGTATATTTGCAGCTCTCAGACAAAGGTAATTGTCAGGTTTGTCCATTGGAACTGCAGAGCACCACAAGGGGAAGAGGATTCATTCTGTAGTCAGGTTCTCCTTGCCTCTTGTTAATATACCCACCTGATCTTGTTTTTCACTTCCAGTCAGAGCAAAACTTCACAGAAAATACACACTGAATTTTAAATCCTCACCTTTGAACCCGAACAATGATGAAATGGTAGAAAAGGGCATAAAGTATAATATGACTTGACACCAAGTTTTATTTTAACAAGACTTGAACACCACCATATCATCCATGTATATCCCTATTTTACAACAAAATCATCATATAATTAAAATAGCAAATTGTTGAGCTTAATGACAAAGAAGGGTTAATAAAACCATACTATTTTAATCTAAAATAATGAAATACAGATTAAATGTCCCAGTTTGTCATTCTAGTATTTATTCAAACAAAGGGCTTGTGATTCAGTTTTTGGTAGGTAATAAATAAATGTGTTGTAGCACAGAGATTCTGAAGAGCCTTTTAACAAGAAAGAGCTAGGGCAAGAAAATCTGAAAAATTCAAGACTGAGATAGAGTATTATAAGAAAGTCACAGTTGTCTGCTGGGGGAGAGGACAAGGATCTAGGAGATCCCTTCTAATCCTATATTAACCCCAAAAGAAAAAAATAAGTTTATCAGAAATAAATATAATATATACTCGAGTAAGATTTTAAAAGGTAATTGTGTGCACAGTATTTGCAAGCTGACAGAAGCTTATCCTACCTGGACACTGACTCATTTGGTACAATTTGGACTATCCCTGTCAAGCTGTCATGGTACAAAAGATACCAAGGGCAAGAATTTTCACTGTAGAACATTATTACAGTCTCAATCGACTTATTAAGAACTTATTTATTGTGAAAAAATTAATTTTCTATAAACCTGTGTTTGTGCCAGTTCTTAGATTACAATCCTTTAATTGTTGTTGATTGGATCCTGTTGCAGATGCATTTTGTTTTGTTTAACAGTGAGGTCAAACCTATGATTTCTGTTTTTCAATTAAGGGAAAACAAACCAAAACAAAAGAGATTTCTGCCAGCCCTTGATAAATCCCGTTATTTCCACACTTGCTGAAAAATTGTCTGGGCAATTTCTTTCGATACACTTACATGCAAAGCATGGAACTCTGGGCTCTTTCAGACACCAGAGCCCTCGGCATCCACCCAGGAGCAAGGAAAATCATGGTGTGACTCATGTGATTTGATGAGAAACATCAAAGTAAATCAAGGCTGATACAGAAAAAACAGAAAATGTGGAAAAAGGACCCTCCATGGCTCACCTTGCCAGTGATGTTTGTAATCACACATCCGTGACAGGGCAATCATCATAGCACAGTAGAGTGGGAGAATTGCTGCACAAAGCCTCCAGCTCTTCCCTCTGCCAATTTCTGTAAAGCAGTGTAACTTTCCAGCTAAGTAGAAGGTGGTAAAGCCAAGGCCTGAAAAAGCAACTGATAAAGAAAAAGAAAAAATGACAATATTTTGGCATCATTATATATTATAGTTATTATATATAAATAAATAGTAATAACAAATAAATAATAAGAAATAATAAATAAATATTAAATAAATAATAAATATTATATAAATAATAAATAAAATAAATAATGATAAATATATTATATATAAAATATAATATATTCTATTATAGTTATTATATTATATATTACATAATATTATCCCAATTACTGAAGGTTTGCACTTCGTCTTCAAGCACACAAATAAATCACATCTTTAAACTGATGCTGTGGAACAAGGCAAACTGCTGATTCCTCATCAAACCAGTACACTGAATATCTTGTTTCCTAGAAACTTTTTCAACCACTGTTGATTCTGTACTAGCCACAAGTCTAGTTGGAGGAAAAGCTTTATATCCAACAATCCTGTGTAAAAGGGAGATTTCTTCCAGAGTGGGCTTTATCTTCTTGTGTGCAGCCCTTTGAGACCCATGTAAATTGGTTTGCTTTACAGACTGTCCATTCACTGAACAGGAAGAAATAATTTCTTTTGTCATTTCTATGTCATGGTACTCTTGGAATTAAAACATTTACTTAAAAGTAAATATTTACTTAAAAGTAAAAAAAAGGCTTACACAGAAATAGGCTGTGGGATGTCAGAGAACTAGGCCGTAACCACCATGGAAAAAATATAAAAAAATCAATCTACTGTCCTGAAAACATATCCCAGAAAATTGGAATAGTTTTCCAACATCACCACCAAATCTCAGTTGCTAGTGTAGCCTGACAAACTTTAGAATAAGCACTTTTTCTTCTTCCCAGTGGGGATTTTCTCTTTTGCTTCTCACGTTTGCTGGATCAGCCACTCGAATATGACAAAAGACAACATTTTTTGAATTTTTGCACCAGATAATTTTTGTGGCATCATCTTTCGTATCTGCAGCTCTTTATAGAGTTGGAGGTTTTTTGATGGCCAGCAGCACACACTGACATCTGTGTCAGCAGACACAGAGGGGTATCTTCTGAAGATATTTGGAACCACAAACACATAAAACTTGAGACCACAAGGACAGGGCTCATCATCATTCCATCTTCCACTTAAGTAACTGAAGTGCCTTCATTTTCAGGCACTCCACAAGGTCTAGTAATTCACAGGGCTTAAAAAAATATTGCCCAAACCTTGGTGTAGCTGTTAAGCTCCCACAGACTTGGATTCAGCATTAGTAACCTTTGCCAGGCAATTCAAATGCGTGTAGGACAGCAGGAGCAGATTTAACAAAATGAGCTTAGACCAAAATTCATGGTATTTAAAAAAAAAATATTTTCCCCAGAACTCATTTTTTGCAGGATCTCCTACATTTCCCTAAGGACATGCTCATGAATGAACATGGGAATTCAGCAGGATCTATACTTGCATTATATACAAAAAACAGATTTTGCCTTAGATTGTTGATGTGTTTTTCTCAACGAAAGGTCAGGAAGAAAAGAGACTCATAAACACTTCTCCAGGGGAACTTATGCCTAAAGTGAGATGGAAAAGTAATAAATGATGCACTAGCTTGTGGATATGAAACTAACATTCAGTAGAGCAGCTCCACAGTGCAGTATAGTAAAATACACTTTCCTCACCTTGGAGTGCGCACATCCAAAAAGAGCTGCTTGACCCCATAGCTAGCAGCAAAGAACATGGAACTAGCAGTGAAATGCTCTGGGATGTGGGAATATCCATTATAAAGTTAACTATATGTTGAATTGCTGTGCACTCCAGGTAGGCAACTTTGCTCTGTGGCTGTATTTTAAAGATGATGTCAAGCAATAACATTAAGAAAACCAATTCATCCTGCAAGAGTTCTGGGCCTCTGGTAATACTTACACCAAAGAAATTTGTCAGTCAGTAGAATATATTTCAGCACCTTTTTTTTTTTTTCATCAGCTGAAGTCAATACTTAACTGTATCCCAGAGAAAATGCAAACACACACATCACATAACCTGTTACATGCTGCCTAATGATGTGATGAAAATGATCATTCTGCATGAGATGACAGAATCCAAAGAATCATCCAAGAAATGCTACTCTTGAAAAAAAAATACCCCTGCTAAGTTGTTTTACTCCCAAGCCATAAGAAATCAATACTCTGTTTATATAAAGAGGGTCAGAGCAATATAAAATACCAACATTGAGACATTGGCACTAATAAAAATAAGAAAATCAGTCTGATTTAGTTTAAAATCCTGCTTACTCAAGAAAGATAGTGATGTGAATTCCAGACACAAATATTTAGTTGATTTTAAGTGGTAAAAAAGGAGAAAGGAATGAATCAGACATTATAAATAAATGAGATAAAAAAATCAGTGTGGCTTCCTCACATCAAAATCTTGACACTAGAAGTTGCTGAACACCAGAAAAGCTCTCCAGAGATAAGGCTTGTGTTCTGTCAGGGCTAGATAAAACACTGGAGATTTCTTGAATGTACTGAGAGACATAAAATGCAGTATTTGCAGAGCAGCCACAAGGTTACCTTTCTTCTCTGCACGATGCAAACAGAGAGAGGACACTGCCCCACAAAGCATAGCACCTGAGAATAGAAGACAAAGGAGGCAAAGGCAGAGAGGGAGGGATTTATTTGCTCAGTCAAGGATGAAGCCTGGCTCCTGGAGAGCCCTAGCTCAAAGTTTTGCTGCATTCATTGTTCTCCCTCTGCCTTCTGGAAATTACCATAAAAGTGTCCTTAAATGAAATAAGACAACTACAGTTTCTTAAGAAATTAACAGATAAAAGGAATTTTTGGGATGAAAAGGGAATCAAATGCACCCCCAGCACATTTGCTGGTGGCACCAAGCTTTGTGGTCAAGTCACCATGTAAGGACTTGTGCAAACTGCTCCACAAGGCCAAGTGCAAGGTTCTGCACCTGGGTCAAAGCAATTCCATGCACCAATAAAGGTTGGGAAGAAAAAAGGATTGTGGACAGCCCTGACGAGAAGGACTTGGGGTTGGTGGTGGACCAGAAGCTCCATGTGAGTCATCAGTGTGTGCTTGCAGCTCAGAAAATCAGCCAGGTCCTGGGTTGCATCAGCAGAAGCAGAGACAGGGGTGAAGGGATGAGATTCTCCTCCTCTGCTCTTGTGAGAAGCTTCTGGAGACACTGCAGACCCCATCCTGACATCTAATTTTTTCCAGATAAGGGATTTGGGTGAATTAAAAAAACTATCTACATGGTCCAAACTGATTACCAGGTTGAAATGCAAAAAGTGAGAAAAAGTGTAGAAGAATCCACTCTGAAACCCCCCAAACCAATTACTCATTAAAGATGTAATTGCTTTTGTAGCTGTTATTTTTGAAATTAAATTATCACAAGGGAATCTTCAGCTTCTCCAGTTTTAATGGTGATTTGCTAGGTAAGCAGTACATCACTTCACACAAAGCAGATTCTGACTCGAAGAAAAAAAAATCCTCAACTTGTGACAGCAAATTATGAAACTGCAAAACAATCATTCAAATGGCCTGTGTAAGAATCAGGAAAAATGATCCATTTCTTTTTCTGTAATGCTTTACACTTTTAGTGATTACTGGATATTTTCCAAATGTAAAGACATTCTGTTCATCACTGGAATTACCCAACAGCCTACTGTCATTTTAGCGAGGGCTACTGGTGAGTGTTTTCAGGTTCCCACTGTTCAAAGACTGAAATATTTATCTTTCCTGAAGGAAAAAATATGATACCAAGTGGCTACATAAATTTTAATGTTGAAATTCAATTCAAAGAGGATTTTATAGAAGCACGAATCCCAGAGAACATTTTGAGCTTGTTATCACAGGCAAAGTATTATTTTTTTTTTTTTTTCCAAGTGGGACAGTCAATCACCTTCCCTTTGGCTTGGTTTTATTAACTTATTTTCACAAAGACAAGTTAGGAGAAACAACATGAAAAATGTATCCTAATATGCATCCTAAAATGCATCCCTAACGTTTGCAGGGCACGGGAAAACAAAAAGATATAAGAGACAGGAACATTGTAGACCTATTTTATCTGAAAAGCAAGTAAGTGGAATACTAGTTATTATCTTGCTTTGGCAGGAATGCCACAGTGAATTCTTGGGAATATTTTTTTGGTTTTCTGACATATTTTATACCCCTGCACCTTTCAAGATGCGTCATTCCGCCCAAAATATCTCAAGGGGTCTTGGAGTAGATCTCAGTGAGAACTAAGTTCTGATTTGTTCATTTACAAAAAGTCTTCAAAGTGAACTTATTCTGTAGCCTGCTTTGCCATTTCTGTTGACAGAAACCTCAAAAAAAAAAAAAAAAAAAAAAAAAAAAAAAAAAAAAAAAAAAAATCCCCTTTCCCTGAGAACACAGCAAAGTCTAGAAGGGCTAAAATTGGGAGATTACTTTGAGCATAAGAAATCAGCACTCATGCACTAATTAAAGCAAGCTGAGCAATCATGTAAGCTCCAAGAGACTGTTCTGTGAGCTCAGCCCTCATCATACAACTGTAGCTGACAAGAAACATCTTTCTCTGCAAGGCATGAAATTAAGTCCAATTAATTTGTAGCAGATGTAAAGCCAGGACAGAATGACATCAGGATGCAACTGGTCCTTGAACATACCCAGATGGAGCTGCTCTAAGAGGGGTTCCTGGTTAATGCACTCTTCTGCCAGGCACCAGGAATCACAGAGTCAGAGAATGTCAGGTTGGAAGTATGCTCTAGGACCATCTGGTCCAACCTTTGTAATATTTTGGTTATGAGATGTCCCAGCACCCCATCGAGCTGAGACTTAAAACTTCCCAAAGTGGGGGAATCCACCACTTCCCCTGGGAGACCATTCCAGTGTCTGACTCTCCACAGAGAGGAAAACACTGAAAAAAGACCAAATGTTGCCTTTTTCTTTTTGCCAGCTCACATGTGCTTCTCTGGATGAAATAAAGTTCTGATACTACACCTCTAGTTTCTGGCTTGACACAGACATCATCTGAACCTCAAACAGACGAGCAGGATTTGACTTCTTATTAGAGAAGAAAAACCAAGTTTTAAAGAGTTCTTCTCACAATGAATTCAAACAGCCTCTGTTATTGTGTACTGAGAGGTAAATATGTCCGAGAAGTGGTAAAAGTTTTAAAAACAACCATTCCTGAGCATTCTTGCAGTTTGAATTAAGAAGACAATAAACCCCAAAGGAGGATTTTTTTTTTTTTTTTTTTTTTTCTTGCATATCTAAAAAATCCCTTCTGTATATCCCTCAATTCTTCTTTAAGAGGATGAAATATTTCAGAGAGACACTGCCATACAGCTGTTAATTAAGAAATTTATCTTGAAAACAGGAGAAGAGCAGCAATTACTGCCAAAAACCTGTGGCTTGTAGCTCATCTGTTACTTAAAATGTTCACTTTCAACTCAAGGAAATACGATTATCCTCCATGAAATTGCTAGCTAAAGATAATTAACAGTTCAAATATAGATGCCCAACTATAATTACATGTACTGCAATAATATTTTATATAAATTATCACTGGATAGCAAACAACTGTATTGCAATTCTTTTTTTTCCCCCACAGAAGCACATAAATCATTTTAATTTTTCAAACGAATTAATGGCTTTTAAAATATTTTCATTTTTACAAGTCACTAGTTTTCAATTATTTAGTGAAAAAGGGGAAGAGGAGCTAGCTGCCCTTTCACTCTAGAAACAGAATATTTTCCAGTTTCCTTTTTCCCTTACAGCAAGGCACCACAAATGCTACATTCATTTATTTGGTGTTTCTGCAAGCAGGGACTGCATAATCAGCTTTGATATCATCAGAGAAGGCAGCTCCTGAGGGTTAATGCAACAGCAATGCTCTAAGTGGCAAACAGCACTGAATGGAACAGTTAATTGTGGAGGTAAAAAGAAAACAAAATATTGATCCATCAGCCAGTCAGCAGCAAAGGTGCTATTTCTTTTCAGAACTACTGCTTCTAAAGATGAAATCTCACACCAAGGAGATTCCTGGTCTGATTGTCAGACACTTTGTATCTGCTTTAGAGAAGGAAAAACTCAAGAGGTTTCTCTTCCCTTCCCCCCAAACCAGGGAGCAGACAGAAAACTAATTTAGCAATAATTTTGAGAGATCTTTTTGCCCAAATAAGCAGCGTTTAGCTGGGAGGAATGGGAACACGAAACAGTTATCAAGATTATAGTTGCTAGAGGATCAGCTGTTCCCAAGGTATGCAGTTTAATATATTTTGGTGCCAGACCCATGAATAGGCACATCCAAACTCTGCTCCTGCTCCTGCCTACAAGAAAGCTGGGGAGGGACTTTTTAGGTTGTCTGCAGTGACAGGACACAGGGGAATGGATTCAAACAAGAGAGGGGAGATTCAGATGGGATGTTAGGAAGAAGCTCGTCACCATGAGGGCGGTGAGACCCTGTCACAGGTTGCCCAGAGAGGTGGTGGAAGCCCAATCCATCCCTGGGAGTTTTTAAGCCCAGAAAGGTCTCTGAGCAACCTGATCTGTTGGAAGGTTCTGATCCATTGCAGTGGGTTGGAACTGGATGATCTTAAGGTCCTTCCAACCCTGAAAATTCTGATTCTGTATTAAACTCCTTCCCTACTGGAAGAAGCATTCTCTTGCTATCGCAATGCTTTCTTTTTGATTCAGACTTCAGCTTCCTTGCCATGCTAAACAATAGCACACAGTGTATTCTAGTCTCTTGCTTGATAACATAAGGGTCTTTTAACCCTTGCCTTTAGACTTTTTGGTTATTCACAACATCTTAATAATTCAATTTTTTCTAAAGAGGATTTGGTTGTGTGCACCCACACAAACTCCCTGTTTTCAAGGAAGTAGTGAAGGAAGACAGAGAGTTCATTTAGTCCAGCTGCCTGATGACTTCAGGGCTGTCCAAAAGTCAGCAAATTATTAAGGTCATTGACCAAATACCTCTTAAATACTGACAAGGTTTGAGGTATTGACCACCTCTCTAGGAAGCCTGTTCCAGTGTTTGTCCTCCTGGTGAAGAAATTCCTCCTCATGTCCAGTTAAAACTCGCCCTGGCACAGCTTTAAACCATTCCCATGCATCCTATCACTGGATACTACGGAGAAGAGATCACCAAAAACAGGCTAATAAAATGAAGAATTAAAAGGATAATCTTTAGGATAATCTCTATCCCAGACATAGGATAGAGAAATTCTTGCATCACTAAGCACCCCTCTCTTGTTCAAATCACATTTAGTCTTAAGCATGTGTTGAAATGCTGTGACAAAAAAAATATCTGCTCTACCATTCTGATTAATTCCCTACAAGATCATTCCTTTTAAAGATCTCCTGTGCTGTTATCCATTAGTTATTTTATCCGGGAGTGCAATCTACATTGCCTTCCAACCTGATCAGAAACTTCCAGCAAGATTATTTTCAAAAAGTTTCTGCTTGTTTAAAGAGAGTGAAGGAACCCCAGAGAGATTTCTAAAACCATTGTCTTAGTGCAGACTGAAACAAGTAAAAAATAAAAATCTGAAGAGAAAATCACTAGAGAAATCAGTGGATTACAACAAAGAAGTGTTAGTATGAATAGCATATTGCATAAACTTAGGTCTTGTGAGTTAAAGCAATGACTTCACTGTCTGCTCAGTCCTCTGCAGAAGGAAGGGGGGAAATTATCTCCTTATACAGGAGCTAGTGTTTTCCATGTAGAACTGACTAATAGCAAAATCCAAAGGAGGCTTTCTACAGGTGCTGTGTTCTTTTCTCTTTCTAGGATAAACAATACTTGTGATTTCCTGCATTTATCTCATAGCTTTTATTTCATGAGTCTTAATATCCCCTTGTTTTCAGGAGATCTAAAGTCATGTTTTCATGAGAGACTTCTGCAATTTCATACATCAGTCAGCCACCTCCGACAAAAGCTGCCTCGTATTTTAACTTTCGAATTCAATTTCATGGCTTTTATTGATTTATTTTTCTTTTACTTTCAGCAGACTTGTAGCTGATACTCTTGTTTTTATTGAAATAATTCTGGATTGATGCAGAGATATTTGTAACACAAGAACATGTACTTCTGTGAGTCAGCTTTATCACTCTGGCTGCTCAAAAAGGGGTTTGAGTCAACCTGTATCATTTGAAGACGTCTTGGGAAGTGGCAAACACACACCCCCACTCATGAAAATGGCCCCTCTGTGGACAGAGCAAAATTCACATGGAAACTGAAGGCTTGGGTTCACCTTCAAGTAGCTCTAGTTAGGCAGAATGTTCCCATCCAGATTCTGATTTATTCTCATCAGGGGCATGAATCTCACACTATGATGTGAGCCAGAGCTACAAGAGGGGACTGTCACAACACTGTATTCAGTGGCAGAGACCTGATCAGAATGAAAATGATGCCACAGAAAGCCTTAGTCTCTACAGAGACAGAAAATATAAAGAATAAAAGCAAAGACTGCTTCTAGAAGTCATTTTTGATTGAACTTGACCTAACGATTCACAGCTGATGGCCCAGAGGCCAAATTCACACAGAAGTATCAGCATCTGCTTCTAAGAAAACAGGGATTTTGACCAGACCTCTGAGTCTCTGTTTTCCTCTTTTCAGAGGATATCCTTCATGAGACAAGAGTTTGACCTGAAATTGAAGCTAGAAAAGAGGAAAAAAAAAAACAAAACAACATGTTTAGGCAGTGAACACAATGAATGTACTAGGGTCACTTTGGCTCCTTACCTGCTTCTCATATACAGGGCAGCATCTGAACTTGTTTTACAAGCCCACTGTTGAGCTTACCTACTTTAAAGAAAACTCCCCAGGCAGGGATATATTACTAAGGAAGTGCTAACAATACATATTTTAGCAACTTCTCTACATTTGCTTTGTTCTTACTCAGAAATACCACTCAAAACCACAGGAAATGGATTTCAGAGAGTGATGTCAGTGCTATGCTGCAATGCCGATTGCAAAGAATCTCACTATTTGACAGCTTTATGTAGGCGGCAGGTGCCCGGACGGTGCCCCCCCGGCCTGTGCCCAGCTGGGGCTGGCCCAGGCGCGCATGCCCGGGTTCGGTAGGTGTGGTTTTCCGGGGAGAATTCCAGAGCCGGATGGATCAAAGTTAGCTCCTGATACTATCCGAGCCAGCACTAGCTCGACTGACTCCCACGGCGAGACTCATCCCACGCAACATCTGGTGGAGAATGCGAGCATTAATTTTGGTCTAAACTGTCTCCCCGAGCGTTTCGTCCGAAAGTGACCCTTCTCCACAGACCGTTCGATACCCTGAAAGATTCGGGTAAGAGAAACCCTTTCCTCCCTTCGACATCGTCATCAGTAAATCCGACGATGGGCTCCTATGCAAGCAAACCTACCGGCACCGCCGTTGCTGAGCAGATTGTAGCCCAGGCGGAAACGCAGGAAAACCTCCGCTACCCGAGTCCCGAAACCGCCTGGGACCTGTGGGGGGAGGTGTACAACCTGCTGGCAAATTTCCACTATAAGGAGACCAACGGCGACATTATTGGTGCGGACAACACCTGGCGAGTCGTTTGCAATCTATTAGCTTGCATGAAAGCCGAAATAGAAGTGGCAATTGCCACCGCCGCAGTCCCATTACGAAAGACCGAGGTATTTCCCCCGAAGGAAATGCCCACTGCGACCCCCTCGGCACCCCCCCTTGAGGGGGAGGAGCCCGGGGGAGCGCCGATCGTGACTCCGTCGGCACCCCCCTCCGAGGGGGAGGAGCCCGAGAGAGCGCCAACCGTCCCCCCCTCGGCACCACCCTCCGAGGGGGGGGAGCCCGAGAGAACACTGACCGTGACTCCGTCGGCACCACCCCTGGAGGAAGTCGAAACACCGGAAAATGATGGGGCGGAAACCGCGGCTTGCAGCAGCTCCGGCTGCCGCGGAGAGCAACCCCCGCCGCCGCCCCCGATCCCACGAAAGGCGGCAGAGGGAAAAGCAGCCCCTAAACTGAAGCGGCTGTATGTGCGGCTGGGCCTCACCCTGGTGCACCTTGCCACCACCTGGCTCGGCCCTTATCTGTGCCAGGCTTTCGGCGCCTTCTCCCCCAGGAGCCTGCAGGCTTCGCAGATGATGCCTTTAACCCTCAGCTTCTGCGGCTTCATCGTCTTCACCAACCTCTCCCTGCAGACCAGTACCACCGGCTCTGAACAACGAGGCACCACGCAGCTAAGATCTTCGCGTATTTGTCATCTTTTCCCCCATTAAAAAAAAAAAAAAAAAAAAAAAAAAGGGGGGGAAATGTAGGCGGCAGGTGCCCGGACGGTGCCCCCCCCGCCTGTGCCCAGCTGGGGCTAGCCCAGGCGCGCATGCCCGGGTTCGGTAGGTGTGGTTTTCCGGGGAGAATTCCAGAGCTGGACGGATCAAAGTTAGCTCCTGATACTATCCGAGCCAGCACTAGCTCGACTGACTCCCACGGCGAGACTCATCCCACGCAACAGCTTTATAATGAGACTTCTGTCTTAAGATTGTCCGAAATCCATGTGCCAGACTCCTCTGCCTGAGCTGAGATGATATGAATCTATTTTCAAATTATGATATGAATCTATTTTCAAATTAATCTTGAGCTTTCTCACCTGTCTTGCTCCAGAGAAGAGCTGTCACTGCAGGTCACAAATTAAAATTGATCTTTAGATCTCTAATGTTACTCGAAGTCCTTTTGACTGAAAAGATCATCCAGGATAACAGTGATCTTAGCTTTACATACAGCTCAGGTCTACAATATCACCACCAAGTCTCTTTCAACCATCAGAATACAAAGAAGGAAAAAATCCCCAAAACCCCCACAAACTACACACAAGAAATAAGAGTTCTTGTAAAGCACTACGTTAAGATTCATTCTGGAAGATGTAGAAAACAAATTGAGCTGTTATCACAAAGTAATTTCTTCAAACCTTGATTTTTCCTTGCGAAAAAAGAACGTCTGGAATCAAAGATTTTTATTAAAAAAGAAAATAAAAAAAATCAATGGCACAATTCAGCCAAAACTCAACTTTTCCAACTAATGAAAGAAACTAATTTGCAGCTACAAAACTAAAATCAGTTAAGAATTTTGTGTCTCCTACTGCTAGCACAACTTTTTTTCTACTAGAAAATGTTATTCTCTTTATTGCTTTTATTCCCATGAATCAATCCAACCCAGCCTGAGGTTTTCAGTCTATCTCTGCTGTCACTGGGTTATACTGCAAATTTCAATTTTTATCAAGTTTGCCTTTCAGTCAGGTGATGTGAAACTGCAGTTTGCAGCTACCTGCAAGTCCCTCTTTGCCTTTAGAAAACCCTTCATGCTTCAAACATTATTCTTCCTCTTGTTACGTGCACTCTTTGGCACAGGGGGTTGAAAACCATGATAATTTAAGCAAAGAAAATAATTTGTGTTCTATTAAGGATAGAATATCCTCCTTCAAGGCAAAAGTTAACTCTCCAAGTGGAAGACAGGTTGGTTGACATTTTTATTGATTTTTGGAAGGTCAGGTCAGACCACCTGGGAGTGTTGGTGCTGTCACTCTTTTTACACATCCCGGCACTACATCTGTAGAGCAAAACATCGCCAGAACCACAGACTTTCTTGTTAAAGGCTTCGTCTCACCAGGGTAAGGTTTTCGATCCTGGTATAAAAAAGTCTTTGTCCAACAGCCTGTCTAAAGGAATGCTCCAAGAAAAACTGCTCTGAAGATGAAGCTGGCTCTTCACTGAAGCTTCTGACCTCTGTGAGCTGCCTGCCAGGTTTAACTTCTGATTTATTTTCTTCATGTGTTCAAGGGAAGGAGAAAATACCAAGCTGAAGTGGGCTACTTGTAAATATTCTAAGAGAATCTATAGCCAGCTCTGATCCTCCCCACTTACATTTCCACACCCATGAAATGCCAAAAAAAAAAAAAAAATTAGCTTTTCTGGGTGCTGCTTCATGAATGCCTCAGCTGAGAGAAGATGACACAGGAAGAGCAGAGGTTAGCATTACAAGATTATCAAATTAAAATGATCTCCTTTTGAGGCTAAAATGCGTATTGATTTCAAAGCTTCAAAACACAGAGTCTTGTCAGGGAGTTGGATACTATCACATCAGGCTTCAAACAGCTAAATGCTTCACATAGCTGCAGAATTGCCTCACTCTGGAATACACTTACCAACAGATAAAAATTCCTGCATACATAGCTTTTCATTTCAATCGCATAATAAGAGGCTCCGTAGTAGGAAGTTACAGTCAGCTCAGCCACACACTGATATTACATTAGTCAGGGATGGAGAAAGCTGCTCTCATAATTTTTATCTAAATACACAGGGCCATCATTCTGCTTTAAATGAGGTTTTTTTGTGAGCTGAAGCAAAATAACTCAGTGCTTTCAAAACCAACCCCAATGAGAAGGAAAACCTGGACAGAGCACTTTGCAGTCTTGGTAATAGCATTAATACCTGTGCCAGAGCTAAGCAGAGCATCCTCCACATGCAGTGTTTTTCAGTAAGTGCAAAACCAGAACCACACTGGGTGTCTTCTGCAAGTCCCACTTAGCAGCCCTGTTGCATTTGAGTAAAAGAAAGTGGCCAACTGTAACACTTACAGAGGCATAATCTGTAAATTCTAGTACATGAGTGTGTATATGCACTTATTTTAAGCCTTTGTTGTTATTCAATGACAAAATAATTAAACAAGAGGATTGCAATGATGTGTGACAACCAGAACTGAAGACAGACTACAAATAGCAATAAAAATACCATTTGTTCCAAAGAGCATAAAATATATTCTGCTGTTGTCTCTCCAGTGTAATCAAAGCTTATAAACAGAATTTGAGACAGCTAAGTTCGTTTATTGTTTCAGACCATAAAGCTGCCAACATATCCACAGACATCTACTGCTCCCTTGTCATCTTCTGAGACACAAACAAGAAAAGGGGAGAAAATCCATCAGAATTTCATTCATATCACCCAACTTGTTTGCAATGTACAGTTCTGTACACTTGGACAATCTGAAGCTATTATTTTTAAAAAAATAAAAAAGAAAGAGATCAGAAAAACCAGTCCAGAGGTTTGAGTTACTGTTATTCAGTTGGTAGTTTTGAGAAGCAAAACAGCACAAGGCAACAGCCAGTACTTGCCAAAACTGCCCCCAAAGTCCAGTGGCAGTAGCTATGTGAATATGGAAGTGTAAGAACCCCTCCAAAAAAAGACCCACATAGGCAAGGATACCACTTGAGCCACAGCCAGCAGTGGATGCTCTTAAGAGTAACAGGGAATTAAATGATCATCCTTCTATTGCCATATTACAGCTACAGGGAATTCATGAACTTCATTCATTAGAATAGCATCCAAGTTTTGGAAAATGACTTCTGTGTGTCCTTTTCTACCAATAATTATTTACTTTATAGACAAATATCTCCATTAGGGAGCAGATACCCCCTCAAAACTCCACTGCTTTCTTTCACCTTGAAGAGTGCTTCACTCTACTGATTGTCCTGCTGGGGCTTTTTGTGAAGTCAGGTAGTTGCCAAGATAAGGAAGGGTCCCAGGCTCACAGCTTTATTTCCAGAAGGAAATTGTGGCAGTAGTTAAGAAGTGCAGGACCCCCCAGCAAAAACAGAGCTAACAAAAAAAGAGCAAATCCAAAACACAGGATAGTTTTGTACACACACACACAAAAAAAAAACCCAAAACAAAAAAACCCCAAAAAACCCAAAAAGGCATTGCATTTAAATGATCTTACAGGAAGAGTGGATACTTGGAAAGCTTTTCCTGCCTTCAGACACCAGATCTGGATCACCTGTGCAGTGCATTTCAGAGTTCATCACTCCATCTGGAAAGCAGCGGTAAAAGAAATCGGGACGCGGTCTACAAAAAACACCATGGATATGAAAAATATAAAATCTGTAGTAACAGATAAACCTCAAAGTGATTAGTACATTTTCTGCTTATTACATACAGAGTTCATTGCTCGTGCCTTAACACTGGAATAGAAATGCTTTGTTTTCCCTGAATAATGAACTCAAGGTCACATTTTTAACCACAGTCTCTCTGGGAAGCTTCCAGTGCTGGCTCTGAAAATAAACACATGGGGTTACCCTTGCCTGGAGCTATCAATCTTGCACAGCACTTCCAGACAGACCAAACTAGCACAGCAAGCCCATAAAGCTCCACAAGTGTCTTGTCAGCAGCTGAGAAGAGGGCTAAAACTTTGGCTACAAGGTTGGCATCAAAGCAACCACCAAATTCTAATGCCAGCCTTGATGCTGTCTCTGTTACTGCACTGTACAAACCTCTGAGCTTCTTTTGACCCAGCTCTGGGCTGAATGAAAGCATGGAGGTTAGATTGGTGTCACCTAGTGATCCTGAGCTAATAAACCGTATAGAGAAGTGTAGGCAGCAGGTGTAGGGGCCGGACGGTGCTTGCCCCACCTGTGCCCAGTTGGGGCTAGCCCAGGGGCGCATGCCCGGGTTCGGCACCAGATGTTGCGTGAGACGAATCTCGCCATGGGCGCGAGCTCTGTTCGCGAACAGAGTCGATCGAGCTAGTGTTGGTTCAGGCTAGTATCAGAGAACTAACTTCGATCCGCCTGGCTCTGGGACCTGCTGGAACCACACCCTGCCGAACCTGGGCATGCGCCCCTGGGCTAGCCCCAACTGGGCACAGGAGGGGCGAGCACTGTCCGGGCCCTACACCTGCTGTCTACAGAGAAGCAAGGCAAATGACCACAGATTCAGAGAAAATCTAAGAGAGCAACAAGGTGGCTTGGGGTGCAGGCAAAATGAGCTCACGTCTGCCTGAAGGAGATGGTGTAAAGATTAATTACATCTCAAAAGCACTCAAAATAAAAGTGCCAAAGACCACCACTGCCAATGCCAACGCCAGGAGCAGAGAGGGAACAAGAAACCAGATACAAATCCTGCTTCCCCAAGTGCTGCTAGACAGGTGAACAACAAGCACTGAACTCCTTAGTGTTCAGTTTCCTTCCTGAAACACAGCACTGGACTCCTTGGTGTATGAATTCAACTCAAATATAGGTTTTTTTTCAGAAGAAATCAGGAAAAAAAAAAGATTTGGAAAAAAAAAAAAAAAAAAAAAAGGATATTTTCCAGAGAGTTCTGTTTGATAGTACTTTGCTGAGACCTCAATTCAAATTTTTGCTTCCTTAAATAATAGCCCACCTAGGAGTCCTCTTAATACTTAGCTCCTAGTTACTTAGTTCTACCATGGATCTTGGTGTCAACTAAAATACCACTTTCAGCAAGATGCTTCAACCAAAAAGTAGGCAGTGGGATACAGAGACTCACAAAATTGATTCCTATCTCACCAGCCTCATGCTACTGGCATCTAAACTTCAAGCTCTGAGTCTTCCCTTCCAGGTTGCCAATTTTGTGACCTTATTCCTTCTCGCAGCTTTTCCTTCGAATTCCTCATTTGACTGGATTCCCCAACAGCTCAAACAAACGAACAGATCCCTGCCACAGCTGGATCTTACATCATGAAGTTGTACAAACACCTGCACCAGGGCAGGGACAGCTACACTGTTCTGATCCCAGATGCTTTTGAGGAGCAGTCAGTTTTTTATTAAGCTGTGTTGTATTTCTGCACGTCTGCATTTATCTTTCATTTATCTTAACACTTAAGGTCACCATTTATTCCATGACACAACTTACCTCCCCACTATTAATTTAATGGTGTTTGTGCAGACTCCATTCAGAGCCAGAGCCAAGGAAACAGCTACAAAACAAACAAACATAATAACAACCTCAATACCAAGGTATCATTTGCAGCATTACAGAACTTAATTTACAGACTGAAACTTTTACTGGCCTGGCAACTGAATGATTTTTGCAGCCTACTCTATTTCTTATTATCCAGTTCAAGGACAGACCCCAGAGTATCATAATAACAGAACAGGCTTTTTTCTGCTTTTACACTTGAGAAATCTGATTTCCTTATGCAAAGCCTTTTTTCCCACTACACCATTTGCACAGGCATAAATCATCAGAAGGAAGCAATTATCAGAGGTTCATGTATTTTGTTTAGCATTTTTTTTTCAGAATATTAGATGAAAATCCTTCTCTCTGTGGGTCAAGCAGAATTCCTGTATAGATCCATATGCAACATATATCTACATCTATGTGTGTTTATATATGTGTATATGTATATATATGTACATAAATATTTACTTAAAAATATACTTTAAAAAGTCCACTTTCAGTCTAAAGAAGAGCCTTTTCCTAGAACTGGAATTATTATGTCTTGACTTTTCTTTCAAAAGCATGTGGTGCTTTGACCAAAAACCTAGACATTTCCCCCTCACATTTGCTGCCAGGACCAACCAATTTTCTTAGTAAAAGTGGAGTAAAAAACATGTATCACTGAATCATCTTTTTCTGATTTTCCTTGCATGCTGAGTCCCCAGACTTCCCAAAGGACCTAATCTAAAGCCTGTGGAGATCTCTGCCTTGATTTCAGTGGCACTTGGATCCAGTACACACACTCCTTTTAGATTAAAACTGATTTAATATTGCAGCCCACACCATGACTCTCCATTACAGCACAAGAACCACTGAGTTTTATTTCCCGTTGGGAAAAAAGTTATCAGGCAAATCTCTGATTTCCAGCAGAACAGTTACAGCAATAAAACTTTTGATGGTGAGAGATACAGGAGTAATTTTCTCATTGGACTGCTGCCCCAGATGCTGCATTTCAGCAGCACTCATCCTGTCTCCATAAAATCTTTGCCTGAGGATATTATAGATCATAAAAATGTGTGTTATAGGATCTATTTTTCTTTAAGTTATAAAAAGAATGGAGGTCTTCCATCAAAGCAAAACCAAGGGTTTTCTCAGACTATAGCTATAGCTGCCAGCAAAAATAAAGGAACAAGTCAGTCACAGAGATATGCACATTGTACAAAAAAGTCTTCACTTTCAACACCTGTGTTCACAGTGACCACTCAGTCCCATGCTCTCTTTTGCCTCTCAATTGCTTTCTCTCAGTTATTTCTGGGGAATGAATGGTGAACTGAAATTTTCCCCAGTTAAATCCATATGACCAGCAATGCCACTTTCCCATCTTAAACAAGAGAGAGAAACTCAAAACTGGGACTGTATGCATTTTATGAATCAGATTTATTTCTATTGAATGGACTTGTCAGCAGATATCACTATAGGACGTTTCAAGACTTCATAAACATGACTGGCAGCAGTCAAAGCAAAACTACAAACTTTTCACACTCATGTTAGAAAAACTGGAGAAAGAACAAGATAGGGAAACCCTGCCTTGTCTAAAAACTTTTCAAAGGCAGATAGATAGTGCCATTTCCATGTCTTAGATAAGGCAAGACCTTATGATCTAAGGGCCAATAAATTAAAGTGTAAATTAGCCAGTAAGAGAAAATTTCAGAATTAGGCATATTTCAGACATACTGCCAACAAAAAGATTGTTGGCAATACCTACTTAAAGAGGATCTGGGCATCTATCACTAAAATACTTCAAAATACAGGTGCAGAAAGAATTAGCTGAAACATTTTAAGGCTTTTCATCCCTATCTGCTCCTCTGTTTGAATCTGCTGCCTACAGCTGTAATTAGAGCTCATCCATAACCCAGCCAGGGCTGTTCAGAGCCCAGGACTAAGTGCACCTCTAACTCCACTGGCAGGTTAAGATTGAACATCAGCTTGTGATTAGGAAAGCTGAGCCATGAGCACGGATTTTGCAATGAGGAAGAGTCAGTTCCAGGAGAAAGTCAGAGAAAACAAGGAGAGGAGTAATTTCCTCCATTGAGCAGCTGAGTCTCCCAGGACTTTCCAATCAAACCTTTCATTTAGAATAGCTGCAAGTATGAAAAAGAAAGAAATAGCATTGGCTGTGACAGAAAAAATAGACATCTGAAAAGTCTCTGAGATGATCTCTTCTTGGCTGATTGAATCCTGGCCCTTCATAACCAGGCTGTGAGCAGCATTTGCACATTTAGAAAAAGACATAAAAACAAAAGGGTTTGTGAGATGCCTTGCAACTATAACTGCACTGAAAACCACTGTAATGGACTGTAAATGAGACTTATTTTCTTTGAGGTTTAGCATGCAATTGCAATCAATCTCTGAGAGCCATCACACATTTTCCACCTTGAAGTCTGACACACATTACCTAGGAAAGCCTCTTTAATTTCTGTCTTGTCTGTTCGCCGGATTATTTTCACCACAAAAATTACTGCAAGTGGTGTAAGGAAGGAGATTGCCTGTAAGAGATAACAAATATCATCTGTGAGCACATCAATTCCTTTTCAGTTCAGCTGATTTATAATTAGTTCCAGTTGGTTCCATTTAAACTGATCTTTATCAAACTCCTGACCTGAAGCAAAGGGGAAAGATTTGTCTGTGCCACTACAGGGCAACAAATGCATTCAAGTTGTAACAAAACTGGGGGTTATAATTGATTTGGTATTGCCCGAAGTTGCAATTATAAATGCCAGCTTCCCAAATGAAAAAAAAATGAAAAAGCAAGTCTATAAAATCCCCACAATTCATACACTGATCCAGACAGATCCACCCTAGAAGGCAGTCCATCTCTGCTCTCAGTCAGACCCTATTCAACATAACAAACTCCAGCACCAACTTCTTGACATTTTAAGATGCTCTTTATTTTGCTTTTTGATTTCTTTCACACCCTCCTTCTTGAATGCATTGGGAAGATCACATCTTTATGGTACATTTCATTTCATTTGGATGTGGAGCCAACCACTTGATTTTGTTCAAAACCAGCAGAATACCTGAATATCTCCAAGTATACTCAGTGGTAAAGTAGAACCATTTTATTAGCAGTGTTTGTAGGACAGGATTGCTCCTACAAGGATCCCGAGAAGGTATCTGCAAGACCAGGGCACTCACTTGATTCCCAAGAACAGCATCCCCATTATCCTGAGCAATTTGCGCTATGGAAGAGGATTCACAGTAACTGTGCCAGTTCACCCCAAAGCATCCTACTTCTCCTAGAGTCTGTAGACTTCAGGCTGCCCTCCCAGACAAGGTATTTACTCTTTCTCCAGAGAGATGTATCAGTTTCTCTGAACATCAACACCATGGGAAGCTACTAATTAAAACCCCCCTGAAAATTATGATTTTCTTCCCAACTTGTTCACCCATCATCCCACATCCGTTTCAACTGGGAGGATAAAGGCAATTTGTAGGCAAAGTAATTCCTTCCACCATCCCACAGACTTTCAACTTTTGATAACCAGACAAACCACTGAGGTCAAAGAGCCAGTCTGTATCAACCTGAGATATGCTGGGGAGAGCCAGGAGAATGGTGAGAGCAGAGGATATTTAGGATGCTTTTGGCACCAAGAGGCAAATATCTCATACCTTAAAAAAATCAGATTCCCAAACTTAAGTACTTAGCCTAATAAAAGCATGACAAGTTTTTGTCAGGTCCCACAACCAGCTAAAAACAAAAGCTTCCCTAATCGTTTCTCTATCATCCCATCCTGCAGTCTGAGAGGTTTCCTACTGCTTCCCAAATGAAAATGCACTTGGCTTGTAGCCACCAAACGACCAAAAGGTTCAATAAACCTTTAGTACTTACAAACATAAGACGTGTAGGAATGTTGTCTGATTGCACCAAGGGATTTTTATACAGCCAGATCTCCTCTGGCTGGATAACCCGCTGGAATGGATCCAAAAATTCTGTAAAACTGAAAATAACAATTAAAGACGCAACATCTTCACCATTTTAAATGATGATCAAAAAACCTAAAGGTGTCCTTATGACTTAAAATTTCCCCCAAAGTTAATCATTTTATAACATGCTTCAATTATCTGTATAGTAGATAACATTATCTTACCTCACTGCTTTTTAGTAATAACAGCCTTCACAAATATAACCTCAGATAAATTATTTTTTTAACGTCTATATGCTACAACTTTATAAAAGTTACATGAACTTCTCTATGAAGTAAAATAATTTTAAATAAATTTTAATAAAATACAATATTTTATTAATCACTAAACTGTCCATTTCTTTTCTTTTTTTTCTTTTTTTGTGGGAAAAGTATGCAAAGCCTATTGTGGGGTTAGGAGAATCATTCTTTAGATGTTTTATACTGAAGAACCTGTACATCAGATAGTAAATATAAAATGTG
Organism: Heliangelus exortis; assembly: GCF_036169615.1. NCBI lineage: Eukaryota > Metazoa > Chordata > Aves > Apodiformes > Trochilidae > Heliangelus > Heliangelus exortis. Next base: position 30,018,371 of record NC_092428.1, on the reverse strand, counting down.
TCTTTCAAACGTCAAGGTCTGGACTTTGAAGTATAACATTATTTATTTGCAGGATCACAAAGCAAGGAGAAAAAGAAGAAGCCCATACAATTCCTTCTACTGAGAAAAAAAGTTAAATTTAGAGAATATCTCCAAAGGAGACTAACTGCTTAAACCAGGGTAGACTCACAGAAATATTTGTTTTATTTTCATTAGGTTGTGGAGCTTAAGAAGAACTCAGTTCTGCCAGAAATGTCTCATTCTACCAAAACAGACTGGTTTAATTCAGTTTTCATGTCATTTAGATATCTTAAGAAGAAAAAAAAAACCAAACAAAAAACCAAAAACAAAAGCAAAAAAACCACATCACCATAGTTTTGTAATTATTAAGTTACATTACATTAAGTTACATTACAAAAAAAATTATTAAGTTACATTATATGGTACAAAATAAATTATTTTGCAGGTATATGGTGTATTTTGTTCAGCACAGAAAATAGGAAGCAGGAATTGATAGATTTGACTGTAGTAAAAAGCTTGGAAACCTTTTTAGGACTAAATGAATTGTTTTCATTTAAATCACGCTCATTTCTTCATGGTGTCCTTCATTTTTCTTGAACTCTTCTTAGTTTGGGTGTCCTATTAGAATCCCTGGAAATTTTTTCCTTTAATGAACATTATTCATTTCAGGTTAATTTTCTAGTATTGAAGAACCGCTGCTCAGAGAAGACACAGGGAGCAGTATTCTGCATATTGGTCTCACCTACTGAAGCCCATGGAGGCAGAACACGACAGTGCAGTGATTCAAAACTTTTTTTTTTACTGTAAATGTCCCAAAGCCAACAACTTTAACCCCCCCCCCCAAACCAGGTTTTATACAAGTAACAGCCACAATAGTTGACTTTGTAAATAGAAAAATTTCAAAGCAGTTTGTAATATTAAAGCACACAAATGCAACACCCCCCCTGGGAAGGTGAGTTCTCAAACCACGTCTCCAACCACGTCAGCAACTTCCTAAGCAGCAGCAAGCCTTAACTTAGGTCTTCCAGGTCTTAGGAAATCCTTCTTTTTATCCCTTTTGAGGATTGATGAGGTGTTCTTTGTGTTTTCATGGTACCCTACAGCACACACTTCGACCAGTCAGAAGGTACAAAGCTCTCTCTGCTTCAAAAAGCCCAACAAACCTTTTCTTCCAAAAGAAAAAAACATAAAATCTGAGGCACAAAAAAGTTAAAAACAGTCTTGTAACTTGTACCAATAGTTAATTTTCCCTTAATGTTGTGCATTACTTCTGGCAACTTGAGCCTAGCACTGCAAGGAGAATATTTGTTATTATTACATTCATCTTCAAATCCAGAGTCTGTCCCTGCTCCTGAGAAGCTTCAAGGTGAATTTTAGAAGTATCAAAACACTTGTTTCAGCGTTTTCAAAATGAAAACTTAAAAAATTTTTAAGTTTAAAAAAACCAAAAATTGCTTTTGTAAGACATGAAAGAAGGAAACATTTCCAGAAAAGACTATTTCCAGGAAATGAAGAATTCACTTACAGCTTTTTCTTCAACTAGAAAAATAAAGGCACTAGACTGCTTCTTTTCTAGATGGTTTTCAAAGCAACTTTAATTCCAGATTTCAGCTCAGGAGTCCTAAAGTATGTAATGTTTTACTTCCGGTCTTCAAAGTAAGCTTCAGCCTGTTGGTAGCTAGAAGCAAGTTATTACTGGTTGAAAGGGTTCTGTGGGCAAGGAAAATCACAGACCTGGAGATGACATCCAGCAATTGTCACCTGGGAGAGGTGAAGAGCAAAATTCATAACTCTACTGCCCAGGCAATAATTTCTGCTGTGAAGATGTATGAAAGATCCATGGCCTGGAGGTATTTCCCCATTGTCATCTCAACACAGATAAGTAGATAAGCACAGGCATGAGTGGGCACACAAGAAATCAAAGAAAGCAGCTGAGTGCCAATGACTTTGTCTCCCAGCCAGTCACATCTCCTGTGAGATGATCCCTCAGGTATCTGCTGGCCTGATGCCTCTTTTGAGGGAGTTCTCAAAGCTCGGGGACTGATGAATAAGCCAAGGAATGCCTTGAGGCTATGTGGTTTTTGACATATCCAAGCCTTGAAGCATTGCTGGTGACTGCAAAAAACCCAAACAATACAACAATATTTATGCTTCAAGGTGCTCAGACTATATCCCTGCATCAGTGCACTTCTGGAGACCACATCACATTAGATCAGAGATTTAATTAATTTGACATTAAGATGTTTGACATTATGAGCAAATGCCAACAACAGAGTTAAAGGTTTGGGGCTATTCTCATTCTTTTGTTTCCTGTGTCCTTGAAAACTAAGATTCAAGTATAATATACTTGAGTTTAAATCAGAGTTTAAATGTGAGAAATTAAACAAAAGTGGTTTCCCAGTTCACAGAAGAGTCATACTATGACATTGCCAATATGTGCTAAGGCACAAGGTTTCGCTCCTTTATGAGCAGAATAGCATGTGCTGAAGAGATGAAACTCTAATAAATAACATAAATAATACCTGAGGACTGATTTTCTGATTAGTATACACTAACTTGGTACTCTCCTAAGGAAAACTCATTGCAATAAATCAATCAATTATAGTAATTGTTTTAATTATTACTATATTTAATAATAGCAGCTTTTATCCACTACCTATTAAATCTCAATTTGTATCTATTTCTTCCGCTTACTTGTGTTCTGATTGTCTTTCAAGAACAGCATTCAAAAGTGCTGAAACATACAAAAAAAAAAAAAAAAAAGTATTGCTGCAACTGGGGTAAAAAATTTCAAAATCCCTACTGGAGAAAGAAAGACACAGAAGGAGGTAGATCTTGTCTGTGTTCAATACAAAGCAAACAGAGGAAAGTGACTATATAAAGAAATCATTTTTTTTTTTTCTTCTTTTCGGAAAGAGATAATTAAATTTTTATGCCAAGACTCATGAGAGAATAGTTTTCTTCCTTTTTTTTCTATCATCACTGGGGCGACTGGGTAGGATATTTCACTGGCTTGAAGGCAATTCCCTTTTTACTCTATTAAACAGTCATGAGGACACACTGGCTTCTAAGCTGCCTGACAATGATATATGTTCCTTCATCCTAACCAAAAGTACAGACTATTACTATTCAAAAGCCAGCACAGGCTGCTTTAAATTAGTAGATGTTATTAGAAAACCTTGGATAAAGCAAAGTGGTTTCTAGGCGTTTTCTATTAGGGCTGAAAACACAGGCTCAACACATAACCTCCCCTAGTAGTAGGTTGGCAACTTAGGAAGCTTATGAATTTAGCTTATGAAAATTTAGTGTTCACTTTTTGGCCTGACATTTTCTCCATGATTACCTATTCATCCAACACAGTTTAACAAGCAAGATTTTGAACATTTCAGCCTGATAACACATATTTAATGCACAAAAGGACTTCCCTTAACTTCCAGAGTCCTTCGCAGTGATTCTCAAAGCAAATCTCAAGGAAACGAGAGCCCAAATTCCACTAAAAACATCAGTGGGAAGCGGGTGTCCGAGTTCTTCGGGTTGCTTTGGACATCCAAAAATTACTGCCTACAACACTACCCTAAAGAGATTTCTTCTTTTCTGAGGACACAAGCGCTTCCGGGTTACATTAATTTCCATTTTACAGCATGTAGCCCTTTAAGACAATTTATATGCAAGCACGTCATCACAGACTGATCAAGGCAAAAAATAATGTACAGTAGTTCTGTGATAATAAGGATTAATAACTGTTTTTATGAAACCATCCACCAATAACGAGTGAATGAAACATTGCCTAAATACCCTGAAAGAGCCTTTGACTGTGTTTCTACCATGGTTATTCCAAACACTGCTTAGAGCAGCCACCGTTCCCTGAAATCCAGAAGCAATGACATCTGGAAGTTTTTTAACATCCAGGGAAAGCATTATCTGAACATGTATGAGCAGTTTTCCTTGTAAGCCTGAAAGAATCCCGAAACATCGAAGCCATCCTTGCTCCTGGGCTGAATACTTTGAATCCAAGTAGCCCTAATTATCACCAAACATCTTTATGGCCAGAATGAAGTTATCCAATCAGAAAACTTTTATTCCCATTCAATCGGAATGAAAATGGGTGTCAATTAAATAATAATTAATTAAATAATTATTAAAATAATTAACTACCTTAGACACAGCCTTGCCACCATCATTTCTCTCCTACAGAAGCAGAATATTTGGAAGCAGCTTTTGCTTTCTGGTCAGCAGAATAAAAAAATAAACTGTTCTGAAAAAGACCCATATTTATTTTGACTTTTAGATGCTCCTGGAGGTGAAAAAGGAGCCCAGTTCTTGTGATCTCTGCTCCCAGAGCAGTGGTGCAGGTCAAGCAGGTCAGCACTGCTACTTCTGGTGCCAATGTACAAGACCCAAAACAGCCCAGCACAGATGCAGGACTGTAACAGAGAAAATAAGTAGAATGAAATCATGCCAAAAAAAAGTGAAAACTCTTTGCTATTGTTTTCATTGCATTATTTCTCCCTTAAATTAATAAAAACCATGATTTATGGTATTAATTATTGCCTCTCGACTTTTATAAACATACCTTGTGAGACAAACTATTTCACAAAAGTCATTTTAATGTGTGTTTTGGGAGAGGAGGGAAATCAGTGGTATATGAACACTGATGCACCCGTCAGAAGCTTAAAGGTGTAAATTATTTTTAGGTGAAAAGCAGAATTTGTATACAGGCTTTAATTTTCTAAACAAAATCAACGCAAAATACACCACAAATAGTGAAAAATTTCCTTTTGATCTTTTTAGTGTTTTTTTATTACAACTGAAACTATTTTCAGCCAAACCATCAGCAGTTCCTAGGACAACTATCCCAGCTTCATAGCAATGTGATAGAGCTGTGTAGTCTGATAGTTTCTTCTATTTTCCTACCTGCATGCTTGTAAAGAAGTGAGAAAGAGAGAAATCTTATGGACCAATCTGGAAGGCTTGATCAGAAGTTTCTCTATGTGAAATTCAAACATTGATCTTTGGTCTAGCAGGAAAATATGATTTTAAACCAAACTGAAATGAAATATTCTGTGCAGGCATCCATTAAACTTGTTTCAATAAAAATCGCATTGAAAGAAGTAAGTTGTAAAATAAAGCACTACAGTATTAATAAATAGACACTTTTTTGGCCAAGTTATTCACTAAATGTAATACAAATTTACAAGCTATTTTCTTCCAGTTTTTCCTTTGCAGTTGCTGTATGCAATGACTTCATTAATCTCTGGGAGGAAAAAAAGAGACCTTCCTAATGATATTCACTATCAAATCCAACTATACTAAAACCATTTGGAAAACTGCATGTTCCAGAGCATTAATGATTTTTTATTTTTTTTTATTTTTTTCAAAAGGGGAGTAGGAATATCAATTTTAGCATTTTATATTACTTGCTGAAGTCCAATAGCAATAGTTACACTCCTATAAATTAGCTTGGACAATAGATTCATGGAATAATTAATCGTCTCTCTCCAGGCCACAACAGTACAGTCAGGCTATTAGATCTGTTCTCCTATTAGTGAAAATTGGCAGCTAATGAAAATATAGCACTTTATATCAAACGTTACTCTCCCTCTGTTGTTTCCCTTCAAAAGGGAAATATTTCTGAGCTGACATTGACAACTCCATTAAAATTTCCAAAGCAGTGGTAAAACTTTTCACTCAGAGTAACCTCAAACGTTGAGCTGCAGAGTGAAACCTTTCACCTAACCTCACATTTCATTTTCCCCAAAATCTTGTCCATCTTGTTCAATATTAACATTGTGATACCTGGCATGGCTCTGCCCTCAAGCCAGAAGGGATGCTCAGCTGCTGCTCACTCTTTGCTGTTATTTTCTAGCTATTAAAAATTAATGTTAAATTAATGTTTAAAATTAATATTAAAATTAATGTTAAATTGGTAACATGATTTCCTTTTCTTCCCGTCAGCATGAGACAAAACTCTTTTGCAAGAAATTCTTCCTGAATGTCTTCCAACTTTTCCTTGCACACCAGGACACTCTCAGGCAGCAGAAACCTCCACCCACTAAGCTGATTCCTGCCATCTCACAAGGCCACCTCACAGCCATGCAGCAAAGCAAAACTTATGTAAAATACTCCCAAGAGACTTAACTTGCTTTTAAAAATTTCCACTGGAGGAGATTCTATATATGGCCCAGGTAATCCATCACAGCCCTCAGCTATCATTACACTGCACTTCCTCACACCCAGCCAAGTTTAAAATCTTTTTTTCCCTTTCCAAAGGATGTCAAGAGCAGTTGCCATCCTCATACAGCCTTAATAGAAGCTGCTTACATGTGAAGATTCCTTCCATGTCAACTCAGATTTCTAGATTAAACAGTCTAATTATTTTTTTTTTTTTATGTTTTCTCAGGTCAAGTATACCCCTCACCACCTTTCTCACTCCTCCAAAATACACCTGCAGAAGTAACCTTTATCAGCCACTTACTATGGAAACACCTGTTGCAAACCCTGTTGGCTCTAGCCAACAGGACAGGATGCTATTGACAGGACAATTAGAATTCTTGCCATTAAATACCCTTTTCTGCTTTTCCCTTGGGACTCAGGGAAGACAAATAAACTTCTTTCCACCACTTAAAAGTACTGACACAACAGCCTGTAAAACTGTCTGTCTTTTGCAGAGACCAAAGGGGCTGCACAAAAAAAGAGAGGTTCACTTTCTCCTGAATAGCTGTTATCAAAGTGAATAAAATCCCACCTTAGTTTTCAATAAATAAAATTAAAAAATGATGCAAACAGCAGCTTCAGCTCAGCAGTACACCAAGTACCAGGTGCCTCTGTTAACTGGTAACTCTGTTAACTATTTCATGGATATTAGGACAGGCACATGGGCATTTTGCTGTGTGCTTCATATTACACTGGGCACAAGAGGCATTCAAGGCTTTTTTTTTTTACAGTGGCCTCTCAAGGAGAAAGCTGAACAAAGTTAAAATTTGGGTTCCTTTGCGATAAATCAGGTGCATTCAGCAAGTTACTGAATCTCCATGGCATTCTCATTCTTCCTTCACTTCAAAGGTCTGAGAGAGACTGCTGAACAATGAAACAAGTCTGTTCTTGCTGCTGGAGCTCAGGATGCAACCTTTAAAAGATGTTCTCTGGTCCTAAACACAAGACAGACAAAGGTCTTCTCCTATAGCAGGTCTTAATCTTCACTGTGCATTAACCATACCCAGTGAACCAGACTTCCACCTGGGCCATGAAACTAATTTTTTTCTCATTTTAGTATCATCTAAATTATAGTTTACAACACAGAACCTATCTTTAAACAGGTAAAATTAAATTAATTAAATATGTTGATGTTCTCACCTCCTATCATTATTACTGTTGAAACTAACACTGGAAAAGCCCCAAGCTTTTTCAATGGGTCAAGATACTGGCCACACATGTTACTAACAAAGAATTTCTCATCTAAATCATTATTAGTCACCTTTCCTTGATGAGAAATAAGAGTACAGAGAAATTAAGGCCAAGACATATAAGATCAGAAGCCAAAAATAAGGTTCCAAAGAGTCAGAATTATGGGATACTCAAATCAAGAACATAGGGGACAAAATGTCTGAGAAGTTCACAGGGCCAAATACCTCCTTTGAAACATTCAGCCATAAGGACTAGGCTTAAAATATGCTTTGAAATCTTGGTCCAACTGATTTGAGTAATTTGGCTGCATTTGTGCCAACATAAAGAAATAAATCTTAAGCAGTCTCGAACTGGTGATTTCTTTTCGCTTCCATTTTTTTAGATTACCTACGAATCTCATGATTCTCTGGCCAGCATATCCTCCAAAAATCCAGAGATACTACAGGGAAAAGGCAAGCACAGATTGTGAGAAAAGATTAAAGAGACATTGCAGCATTGTGGATTCACTACAGCTAATTGATTTTCTGTCTGTGATAACAAGAAAATACATATCATTTATGAAAGCAACATGCAGAATATTCAGATCACCACCCAGGACAAAGAAATCTAAGTGAAAGGTTAATTAAATTAAATTAAATTTTTTTTTCCTGTTCATAACTTGATTAAAATCTTGATATTGTAAACTTGTAAGAAACACAAAAAGCACAAAATCAGCTTTTATTTATTTGAACCAGAGTCTGAGCTTGGCACACATACACCAGTGATATCAGCATTAGCCAGTCCTGTGCATTCACATGAATGGAACATCCATATATGTTTGCCTCCAGGTAAAACATTTATTCCCAAGGGATGCTGCTAATAAGACTGTGCTGTGGGGATGCTATCCGATTATTCTAAATGACATTTATATTTTAATCACATCACACTTACTGAAGAGGTCGAGGCTTGATGAAGCAATCCTTTGAAGACTTTTTTTATCAATTAGACAAGCACTCAAATATCCTGTTGACAAGTTTTTGAGCTAAATACTTGCTACAAGAAATGCAAATACTTTTCCTTACAAGACAACAAATGTCTTCTAAAACTTTTGAAACACATGAAAAGATTTTCCTTGTAGGAGATACTAAAAAACTCAGACATACCCACTAGCAGTTCCAAGACCACCCAATTAATTTTTTTTTTAGGACAGATGAAAACCGTAGTTCTAAGGGCATCACTCCTGTGTAAAAGTATCAGACTTGCTCATAAGTCTTCTTATAGTTACCTTAACAAAATAAATCCAACACAGTCAAAATAATTTGCTTTATTCAAGCATTCAGTAAGTGACATCACTGTGCACATGGAACAGGTGAAAAACTCACCATGTGTCAGGTATTTTAGTATTAACTGGGCAGCTTAAGATGCTCCAAGTCATAAGTACAAGATGAAAACAGAGAGGCAAGTCACTAATTCAATTATTCTGTTTGTTTGATTTTTTCCTAATAACATAGTGCATGCTCAGGTTATTATTATATTATATATATTAATAATACTAGAATAATTATTTATTATAATTAACAACAGACTGTTTCTACTTCTGAGATTTTACATGAAGATTTTTGCTTAAAAAAAATCCAATCCTGTAGCTGCAAATATATCATAATAAATAAAAAAAACCCCACTGAAAAACCAAAAGCATAAATGGCAAATTGATTAAATTCAATGTTTAACTGAAAAAATATTTGAAACTGCATAGAGTAATAACAGTGTAATGGTAAAATTAGAATATAAGAGTGTTCTTTGCCAGCAAACCATCTGTGCTCACTGGGATAAGTTCAGCCCAGGTGAAAGGTATAAGGCTAAATATTTTGAAAACTAAAAATGAATGTTAATGTTAATGTTAAGGAACGGGGATAAACTGAGGGTTGAAATAACACCTCTTTACCTCCCTACTAAAGTCTTTATCACACAGTTTTGACTGCTTCAGTTTGGGTTTTGGATGGTTTATTTGGTTGTTTTGGGTTTTTTTTCACACTCCTGAATTTCAGGCAGCTGCAGTTCTAATAAATCTCTCCTAACTAATCCTTTCTTCAATAGCAGGAAATCTTGAAGGCTAACATGCTCCTCAGCATAGAGCTTTAAACATGCACAGAAGCTCGAGTTGCTTAATTTCAATGTTTAGACTCATTTTTAATTGCTTAGCAATGACTAAGAACACAAGATCTAAACTGAGCCAGTAGTTATCATCCTTCCTGTCTGTGGAATTCATCCAAACCAATACACAACCATCAAAACTCTGTGTTACTAGGAGTGGTGTACATCTGCATGATGAGAGAACTTAAATAAAAAGTAGGGATTTTGGTCTTTGCTGGAATGACTAAAGTTGCTAACTATGACAACTGTTCCTGTAAAATACATTCAAATTGGCAATACATTCAATTTCAGCGATCAGCAACAGAAGTTTTCACACCTCCATTTTGATGAAATGACATTTATCACCAAGCAAAACTACAACATGGATTAGGCACCTTTTTTTATTTTGCATTTTATGGTACAAAATACACCAGTATATTAGTCTGAGTTACTTTAATCAGTAGGTTGAAGCTAAAAAGACATCTGGGAGGCACAGATGGTTCACTATTAGCAAATAGCTATGAAATTATTATCTTCAATATCAGATTTCTAACACTTTGGTGGTCACCTAAAGTCATCAAACTTTTTCTGAATGAACTAATTCTCTGCAGTCCAGTTCCTGGTGCACAAATATTTATGTTGGAGCTGGCACTCCCAACAGAGATAGTCTCAGACCTAAACTCATCATATTGATGTTAATGGCATCCTTTTCCAAGGCAAATGGGAACTGCAGAGCCTTCTTATTCCTAGAAGTAGCTTCTGCAGTACAGCTTACATTGCTCCCGTCTGGATTCCAGTCCCAAGGCTTCCAAATTCACCAGTAACTGTTCATCCTTGAAGACCTATTTCAAGGGCTGTCCATGAAACCATGGAAATCACAGAATTTAAACCTTTTTAACACAGAAGTTCCAAAATATGAGTAAGTGCCTCTTTGGAAAAAAGAAAAATACTGAGTATTCTTTCAATAGCAAAAGGTTACTTTGGCATTTATCTGAATATAAAAAACATTATTCTGGTCTAGTTAGAGATTTTTGCATCCTTTACAAATAAAAAGCAATACTTCATGAAACACTGACCTGGATGTGAGTTTAGAATAAAACATGGGCACTTTTGGATATTAACGAATGCTCCAAACGACATCTTCTGATGTCAGAATTAATCTCCAGAATTCCAAGAAAGAGGAAGCTGAATTACTTGAAAATATGAAAAGTGCTTTTGTGGTCATTTGCCATTCAGCATCACGGTGCCTCTACCAAAAGCATTTCCTTTAGCCAGCGCCAAATTAATTTTAGAAATACAGCATAAAGACTAGTGAAAATCACAGATTGTTTTAGAGAGCAAATGAGGACAGAAGACAAGGGTAACCTAGAAACCACTCCTTAGACTGGGGCATAATTTACACAGAATGGCAATAAGTTAGGAGATCTTACTGGATGGTGTAAGTGATGAATTGCACATTCAGCTGTAATGAAGGGAGAGCTTCTGATGAAATATAATTTTCTGAGGTCTTCGTTTGCTCTGTAATTCCATTATTGCATAAAACTGTTCTGTTCAAAGTAGTAGGTCTACTTACAAAGTAAGATGCAACTGAAGTGAAATGTATCAAAGATACCTTACAGGTTTTTGAAGGTCTCTAAGTTCAGCCTTAATGGAAGAGAATACTTACCAACAATCTGGCAAATCAAAAAACTTTACCCAATATTCAAGAGAAATTGAAGAGAAATTCAAGAGCACTGAGAAAAAACTCAAATATTGGGCAAGTTATTCATTAACCATGAGATACTCAGAAAGAAACAAATTTAATTGCATCAGAGCATTCCAGTATCACCAGCTCTAAATCAGTATCACCAGGTAATAGATGTCATATACTGTTACTGCCTGCACCTGTGAACAGGATCTATCCTTAACCAGACAAACAACCAGATGCTACCAGAATTCTGTGACACTTCTGAGTGACCAAAAAGATTGCAAGCACTCATCTTCTCATCTTTAAACATTAAGCAACCAAAATACAAACTTACAGAAAGAGCCTAACTTTTCATTGTTCCAATGCATGGAGAAAAAACAACTACCAGAAAGAAGTGGATGCAGCCTTGAAAGAAAAAGGAGAAGCCTGCCTGAAGTACTCACAGCAAAATAATAAGCATCTTTCTCCTAAAGAAGGCAAAAAGAGCATTCCTGCAGTAATAGCTGCACATCTCTCAGCAACCAGGTTTTCAGGACTTTCCTCCCTACATACCAGCGGGTGGATTTGCTCCTCAGACCCAATCTCAGCAGAGCACATCTCCCGTCCAGCCCCGGGTCCTTTCCCAGCCCCAATCATCGGTGCCGTATTTCCCCCGGAGCTCACCCGCTGCGAGCCAGTGGTTTAGGTGCCTTCACAGCCTTCCCGGATGAGACCTCACAGCAGAAACTGGAATCACCCAAACAAAACCAGCAGCAGGTTTGATGGTTGGGGTTTCTGGGTTTTTTTTTTTTTTTTCTTTTTTGATTTGTTTGGTTCTTTTTTTCCTTCGGGTGTTTCAGGGTATTTTTTTTGTCGCTTTTTCACACTTTTCTCACAAACAGTAATTTCTCCAATAAAAAGGCCCCTCGGCTCTTTGAAAAAATCCCCATTGCTGCTCCTGCAACGACTCATCCCGGGGGCAAACCGCACGCCCGGCACGGACCCACTCGCGTCCCTGACCGGGAAAAAAACGGCAGCTTCCCTCGCTCCGGGCTCCCGAGAGGGGAGGCGGGGGGGGGACTCGACCCCCATCTTTCCCTGGGGGGCTGTGTGGCTATGAACCCGCCGCCAGCCCACGATGAGAGGCAGCCGCCCCCCACCCCCGGACCCCGCACTGGCCCGGCGAGCCGGCACCGCGCCCGTGGGGTAAGGAAGGAGCGGGACGAGGGGGTGAGGAGGGGGCAGAGCGGCCGGGGGGGATGGAGGAAAGTTGAAGCAGCCGCTGTTCCGGCCTGGTACTCACACGAAGACCCCGAAGAGCACGACCCGTATGCCGATCTCGATCGCCAGCTCCCGCATGATGGGTGCCGGTGGGCTCCGGCAGCCCCGCGGCGCTGCCTCTCATTCCCCGCACGGTGCGGGGGTACCCGGGGGAGGAGGGGGGCTCGGGGGAGTCTCGTCCGCCTCACACCGCCCTCCTGCAGCCCGCCTCTCCGTCCCGAGGGACGCACAGCATTCCCAGGTGCATCCCGAGCCCTTCCATTCCCTCTTCAGCCTCCGCAGCTGCCAGAACCTCAGGGAGGAGCCGCGTCCCGCCGGCGAGGCGGGAGCGATGTGCGGACTGTTGTGGGGAGCGGTGCTGCCGCCAGGCTGGTGGAGCCCGGCTCAGGGGGAGGGTCCGGGTGACTAACGCGGTGTCTCCCCACACGGGGGCCGGGGGATCCTGGGGATTTCCCCTCCCTTCCATTCCTCTTCCCACCCCTCCCCGGGGCACCTCTGCACCAGCCGCCTCCTCTCCCGCTCTTGGAGATTTTTGCTCCCAATGGACGAAGGGAGCCCTTCACCTGTCGGATTTAACGCCACATTCCCCCATCCTGATCCGGAGAGACATGAACCCGTCGCTCGTCGGTGCCCAGAGCCGTCCCCTGCCATCCCCGGGCATCCCCTGGCACCCCCGCACCGTGCCCGCTTTCAGGCCCCCCCCCCCGGGCACGCTACAGCTCGGGCGAGGAGCTGGGTCGGCGTTTGGTTCTTCTCTGACATATATTGAAATATCCGCTCTCCCGAAACGATGGAGGCAAAAATAAATAGATAAATATATAGAAAATCATAGGGGGTAATAGCGGCTGTTCCTAAAGACCTGTCCCTAAAAACTGCTGGTCCAGGGGCAAGTAAATCCCAGCCCAGCCGTGCTGGCACGGAGCTTGCCACATTTATGTAATCTTTGCATAAAGGATGAACATTGGGTACTTTCTGCAGTATGTATACCAACCCCCCTTTCAGACACTTATGCCATTTAAAGCCCTACTTACTGTTAATGTCATAACCCAGGACATCACTCCTGGTTCACTCGATCAGATTCTGCCCAATATGTAATATTATGGCTTAAATCTGTGCTTAGTTCAGTGTTGGTTTGTTCACAGAGCTCAGCAGACAGGCAGAGGAGGCTGTTACACGGGACTGCAGACTGTTGGGATGGGAGAAAGGCAGTAAAATAACTATGGCCTTGATTTCCTCTTAAGATTCCTCCAACCCAACCTCACTTCCTCCAAATGGCAAGCTCTGAGCCGCCCTAATCCTTGTCCTGCCTTAACCTAGTTTTGTCAAGTTCATTTAACTTCCTCTCTGCATGGAGGGATTGAATCCTGGACATCTTTATGTAGCAAACTGATTCATATTGCAATGTATTTAATTCTCTGCTTTCTTGTGGCCTTTGAAGGCATGCCCAGAGCTATTAAGACAGCACAGAGTTACAAAGAAACCATCAGTATTTCAGTAGGGATGCAATTCACTCTACTACATTATTGCTAGAGAATTAATGTCAGAGAAGCTTTATTAATGCTGTCTGCATAATATATCCAATATGCATCTGATGAAAGCTTTGAACTCTGAATTAACTGCTGTGAAGTAAAACTTGACCATGTTTGTGTCAGTACAGAGGCACAAGCTTCCTTATTAACATCATCCACAGATAGCTACACCAGACCTAGATTTGTTGCAAAGTTTAAATTTGCTGTGGCTGAAGTCCAAAAAACCCAGTGTCTGGGTGACAGTGGAGAGAGCTCTTAAAGGTTAGTGTGACTTTGAGACCTTTCTCCCTCACATGCCTTATTTCACTAATTTTCAAGACAGAGTTTTGTCACCTCTTTATAATCTGGATTTTTTTAAATGAGCTTCTTTTTTAGGAAACAAAGCAAAATCATGAAGTCTCCATATAAAGCTGGTGGTGGTAAAGGACACATCCCCTTCCTTTGACAACACTCAATTGTTTCATCTTCTATTGTCAAATATTTGTACTTCTTCTTTGTGTCCCCTGGGACTGAGCATGTATGTACATTGTCACAAAGTGTGCACACTGGAAGCCTTTGTTTTCCTCACAGGAATAACCTCCTCATTTCTGTGAATCAAAGCAGGCACAAAACAAGGAGCTGCAGGAACTATCAGATCATTCTGGCATTTAACACTTCCACACAAAATGTGGAGGAGCCAGGTGACAGAGGATAAGACTTCATTTGCTTGAGCATCTGGATATCATGTATATAATATTTAAAGGCTAAACACCAGTCACAAATCTTTTCACAGTTTAGTTTTTGATATGGAATTGACTGGATCTTCTCCACTCTGTTGCCTTAGCCTGTGAATCCTCCGACCCCCTTGACTTTGCTGCAGTCCCTTCACTGCTACAGAAGAAGGGATTTTTCCTCAAAGATTTGTATTAATGTTTGCAATCATTCAACTCTTATAAGCAGAGCTAATAAGCAATACTAGTGATAAATTAGAAATGAAAATCTGTCCTCCTGCAACTATCTGCTTGCAGGGTTCTGATTCTCCAATATGGATAAGCTGAGGGAGATTTACCACACATAAATGCTTCAGATTTATTTTTTTTGAAGTGAGACCCAGCTTACAGCTGAACAAAACTTGCTGTGATTTTTAAACCAAAGATAAGTTACAGGGATAAGTGGCAGGGAACAGATTTCAGGAAGATTTTCAGAGCAAACCACACTGACCCTGGGAACAACCAAATTTTCTATTCATACCACCCCTACAACAGGCACAGTAGGTGCTCTCAGTCCTGTTCATTTTCTTAGTAATTTGAGGAGACAGACAATCCCATTCCTATGGAGGTAGCTAACAAGCCTTTTAGGTGGCCAGTGAGGATTCTTGGTGTTCTTCCCTCCCAAGGACAAATCTCCATGTGTACTGACAGCTTGAAACTAGAGAAACTGTTTTTTTCTTACTGTTTCCCAAAAGCTTATAACTCATCTGGGATATTAAGGACCAAAAAATTGACTACAAATAATGTCTGGCTCATTCTTAGGTCTGCTGGTTGTGGCTGCTCTTAAGTGCATGGAGTTTTATGGGCTGATGACGGTTTTTCTTCCATATAAAGCATTCTTAAAGAGGTGACATGAAAGTTTTTTAGTCTTATGTGTCTACATGAAGTGGTTAATCAAAGAAAAATCACAGGTGCAGACCATAATATTTGTTAAAGAACTCCACCATCTTCATCTGTATATTTTTTTTTGTACCAGGTAAAAGTAATACCCAAGGAGTTGATAAATCAGTCGTTCCTGAACAGGTGAATATTCACAGTTGATGAAAAGTTGAAGAAAAACCTTTCACTCGTAAGGAATACATCATCAGTTGGAAAACCCATGTTTCAGGAGGGAAAGCTATAGTAGGAATAAAATAAAAAAAAATTAAAAAGTGGTGTTCAGTAACTTCAGAATTCAGATTAATGCTTTCAAACAACCTCTGTTTTTCATATCACTGTAAAAATGTAAAAGACTGAAAGTCATATTTAAGCCTCATTGTTTTTGAGATAAGTTGATAATAATTTATCTTCTGGTTCAGGATGGTAAAATCTGTCATATATCTCCAAAATGAAACATCGCATAATTAAGCTGAAAAATTCTTCTTGTGTTCACTCCAGAAGTTCCATTTAAAACTAATTTTCACAAAGTAGCTCATTTTTCTCATTAACAGAAATTAGAGAATATATATCATATAGGATATATCCTAGGATATATATAGTATATAGGATATTTACTCTTTATCATTACCTTTAGGAGTTTACTATTAGGACTATTTGTTCATTCTTGAGTCAAATTTTGTTCACCCTGATTCCTTTCCTTCCTTCCTCTGAGCTTCTTACAAAGTTTTACATTTCCATTACCCATCTCTGTCTGTCATTCCCTACTTTACCTAAACCAAAATTATAAGGAATTAAGCGAATGAGAAATTTGGAACATAATTTATTTCTGAGAAAAACTGTATGTATATTTATTAGTAACTGATGGGAAACTCTTATATCTGCATAAGTAATTTCTTACTTACTAGAGCTCATTCCTGAAACCTATATTTTTGGTGTTAATTTCTATGATAAAGAACACATTTATGGGATGCTTTAGCTGGCTGCCCAGAGGAACATCATGTGGCAGTTTGCCCTGCATTAGGCAGGGCAGATCTACACAAATACTTAAGAACCATGTTACTTAACAGTGAAAAATGGCCATCATTTTGTTTTACTACCAAATTGCAGTTGTTACCAGTAATTACTCTTGTTACTAATGAAAGAATGACTCCTTGAGAACTAAGTTTCCCCAGAAAGGGTAGGCAAACACAGAATTTGAAGTTATACAGATGAATTTGTCTAAAATAATAGTGTCAAGCATGCTGTCTCTGGCCCAAATACCCTCTCTCTTACCCTTTGTAGACTTAGGCTTTTTACTTATTAAATGTCTCACTGCTGAAGCTGTGAAATCACTGCTTATTATTATTTTGTGTCTAAAGTATGTCAGAACAGAAAACTTTTGTTTACATTTACTCACAACACTCCCATTGCTGTTGAAATATTCTTTCAGGCAGAGCCTTTCAGAGATTAAAAATTATGCCTCCAGCATGTAATATTATTATGTAATATATAGTAAATAACAATACACATCTGGGTGAAGAGAATTTCCACCTTCCATGGCCCAAGTTTGTAAATAATTAAATTTAAATAAAATAAATAATTAAATTTAAATAACCAGCTGGCCAAAAAATCACTGAAGTCTAGCTTAGTATGACAATTGAGTAGTTTTTTTTATTTTTCAGAAGTTAGAATTCATTTTTTTTAAAGCTATTTAAGATTATTTTACCTCTTTAAATACTGTCTCTTTAAAAGTGGATGCATTTCTTTTAGTATTCTTTTTTCCTTTTAGATTTTCCTGCTTCTTTTAGTCTTCTTCATGTCTTCTTGACTAATTAAATCTAATTCCCATCATAGGGAAAAGCCCTCATTTTCTTGTCTGCACACTTAAGATTCCCCGTACACATTACCAAGATTACCCTGGTGTAAGTGCTCTGTGCTGATTGACATTTGGAGGAATAGAGACTGAAGTCCAGACAGGGATATCTTCTAGAGGGGTGGCAGCCAAGAACTTGAACTTATAAACTGCCTTTTGCCTGGTTTTGTCAGTCAACAATTTTAGCTATTTAAAATGTTTAGGCTTTTAGAAGTAACAGAACACCACCAGCACCAAATAATTTAAATAGTTTAATTCAGGACATTTGGTCTACTACCTGGCGGTTTGTGAATTTTGGAAAGTTAATTTTACATGAGATGTAAAAATTTAATGTACATCAACAAAACCTTTTTTTAGGGCTTAGCAGGAATATTTGCCTACTACAAGACAAATGCCTTAAGGTGGCCAGGGTTTAGAAACCACCATTTCAGCCAAATGACAGATTTTATTCTTGTTCTAACCTCCCAACAACTTCACAGCAAGTCAGAAGTGTCCTGACCATTCCAGAAACCAAAGCACCATTGCTGATCCTTGCAGAGTTTGATCTATTCTGCACAATAGATGCAGGGCACAGCCCTTGCCTGTGGGGTTGGCTCTAAGAGAACTCCAAAGCCATGGAGGGTTTGGTTAAGAAAATGAGTGTCAAGGCTTTTTAACATTTTAACTATTCTGTACAGGTTTACAGAGATGCAGAGTGGCAGCAGGGAAGTTGCTGTGAACTTGTCTATTCTTCCTTTTATGCTGCTGATGTGATGCTTAAGGGACATAGTTTAGTCGTAGACTTAGCAGTGCTGGCTTAAGTTGGACTTGATGATATTGAAGGTCTTTACAAATAATCCTATAATTTCTTTCCTAAGTACCTCTTGGCACTTGGATGGACAAAAGACACTTCAGAGAACAAAGCTCAAAGGAATCACAAACCTCAATCAGCACTATGTAACCATGTACATCTTAATTGCCCTGCATTTCATATTTAAACATTCATAAAGTCAAATTGTTAACATTTCTATTTTGTTACTGCACAAATGCCTAGAATTGGCTCATGATTGTGCCTTATTAAACAGTTCCTCTAAACATTAAGGAATCAGCATATTTCACTAGCTGCTATTTAATGAAAAAGTGCAGAGATTTAAAATTTATTAGGTTTGTACCTATGTGCTGGGAGCCATCTCGTGGCCCAGGACCACACTGCAGGAAATGTATTGCTGTTTGCATGGGCAAACCCAGCTTGTACCCCCACTCATGGGCATCCACTTCCCCCCCCGCCATGGCTCTGAGGACTCTTCAGCTGCTTTCAGTGGAATTTGTCTCTTAAACCCTGGCTTAGATGTCTCAAAATATGTCATTTGTGCTTGCTCCTGATCAACAGGGACAGATTTTTCAGCCAACACACTATTGCACTTAAAAATCTGCATCTCAAGGGAATCTGATAAATTTCAATAATTAAATCCATATGTTTATGAAATTGTTCTACATTATTTATAAGCCAATGGAAATATAAAACACTGTGGCTTCAGTATTCAGTGTACTGTGTCTGTTGTGGGGTTACAGCTGTGAAAGTATTAATGCTCCCATGATCAACTGGTGAGAAACTCAAGGCTTTAACACTGACAGTATTTAGTATTCTTGTGCAGTACTTGTAGGGACACTGGGACTTAAAGCAGACAACTGCTATCTTTACTCCTAAGGAACACTTCTTGCCAAGGATGGCCTTATTGACTTCAATGAAACGGCTGTGTAATTTTTTTTCCTTTTTCTTTTTTTTTCTTGTAAATGCAGCAGAAACTTGCCAACAGTTTCCACAGTCATTTCAAATTACTGTTGGCCCAAAAGGGAACATAATGAAACAGGACAATTAAATATAAGAGGTAAGTGGAAGAACAAGCACAAACAACATGAGCAAAATAAAACAGCCACTTCTTGGGCTGGACAGAAGTTGCCAAACAAACACTTCAAAGTTTGAACGTGGCCTGATGGTTCATTATTCAGACTCAAGACAGGACCATTTGGTCAGGCTTCACTTGAATTTTTTTAAATTCGTCAGCATCTCAGCTGGATTTGGTTTAATAAAGAAGCCAGAATACTGAAGCTACTCAGAGCAGGATTTTGTTCTGACCCAATTCCATTGGCAATAACCCCAGAACAGCAAAATGGGATGAGAGAGTGTAATAGAGCCTCAGCCTGCATTCCCCTTTAAGGATGCCACTGGTTGTGTAGCCTGAGGAATCAGCTTCTGTCCCAGCACAGGGATCTGCATTCCCAGCACTGGAAGAACACTGTGTTCTGGTGTCTGTACTCTCTGCAGCAGCATCCGAGAGCTTCAAAAACAATTTGTCAGGGGTTTCCCAGCAGGAATCATTTTTTTATTGCTCTTCTGTGGGCTTTCTCAGCCACCGTGTCAGTGACAGGTAGCAGGAGAAGCAGGATTTCCTGCTAGATGAGAGTGAGACCAGCTTCTAAGTTGCAGCCCTGAGCTACTGCAAAAACAATTTCTAATCCCAGGATTTAGAAAAAGCATCAGGGACTTCGGTCCTTTTTAAAAATTCTGTGATGCTGTGAGATTGGGTGCATTCACCCGCAGTTGCAGCTCAAGGAGCAATTTACTTTGTTACATAAATTTCTTACCTTACTGAATGCTGGCCCACCCACTCAATGTATGCAGAGGTAGAAGCAGCACTCTTAATCCCATGGCTAATGGGGATACATCAGTGATGTTTTGGCAGAAGCATAACACAGGTCAGAGGAGGGCAGAAACATCCTGATTTAGTAGCAGATTACAGGAAGGCACTGAAGGCAAACTGAAATTAGGTTTTAACAATTTATGCTACTTGTGATTGAGGTGGCAAAACTTTGTTCCCCAAACCCTAGAACTCATCTTTCTTAGCAATTATTTAGTCATAATTTTTGTACTTGTTTAAATACAGAAGTCAGTGCTGCCTGGCCCATGTAGTATGGTGTAGTTTTCTGTCAAATGAAGATCTGTACTTTAATTCGTGTAATTTCCTTTAGGCAATAAAGAATATATTTTATCAGTAGAAAAGAAAAGGAAGGACAAACATCAAGGAACATTACCTTTTAGATGCCTAGAAAATGTGTTTAGAATTTCATTATTTTCTGCAAAGTAGGCAGGGAAAGCTGGAAAGAGCAAGATGCTCATTTCCACCTGAGCTGCATTCTACAAGCCCCAATATTTTCATCCATTTTCTTTGCCTTCTATACCTACCTTTAAAAAAACCAGCAGCTCTGCAACCTGAGTAGTCTGAGAGCCTGACTGGGAGTGTAGATGTGTATGGTTGCTAATCTGGGTGGATTTTTGGATTTTCTCAGAGGGAAGACTACTGATTCATTAAACAGGTTGAATCTGTTGCCTAGCAGGGAGAGTGTTCCCCATTAGGTACTAATCCTTCTGGACATCAAAGCTAAATGTATTTCTCTGGGTAAACCAGAGATTGACTGCCAGATGGAGGATTATAACAGTGAAGGAAAATGATAGGCAGCTGATTTTTCAATTACCTTCGGCAAGTTGGTGGCATCACCAAGCAAGGTGGATGCTGTGCAGGTTGGGGACGTAATCGATATTTAGGTTCCATTTCATTCTGGTAAAATGTCTCCTCTTAGAAGAAGAAAGAAACAATTCTCTTGCTTGGCAATTTTCCCAGGGAAAGCCAAAGGCAAACGTTATATATTTATTTGGGTTTTAAAATGTGTTACGCAATTATATTTACTGATTTTTTTAAAATCACTATAATTGAACAAATGAGCAAAATCAGTTCAGACATCTTTTGCTTTCTACAACTGGAGACAGATTTTAACCAATTAGTTTCAAAGAACAAGCTTTTCTCCTGAGTTATACTGATGGAAATATGACATTGTGCTGTACCAATACTACTGGGTGTAAATATTGAAGTGCAGGAGTATTTTTGGCAAAGGGATCTCTTTTAACAGGGGATATAACTACAATTTACACTGTCCTGAAAAGCAAATCGGTTCAATCTAAATGAAACTGTGGGATTCCACCCAATTCCATATTAAATCTGGGTATTTATCATAATCAGTGTGGTACCACAGGGGTAATAATGATTTCCTACTTATTGTTGGATTTTAGTAAAGAGCCTGGCATTACTCTGACTTCTTAATCTCTGGAAACCAAACAAAGAAAAAAAAAAAAAACCAACAGACCATATTTGTTAGCAACTCATCCCAAAGAATATAACAGGTTTCTGTGAAAGTTTCCAAGATTTTAGTGGAAGGTTTAACATCTTCTGTGCTCGAATTTGTTCTGGAGGGAATATTTAGCTCCACTTCATTGGAAGTGGTGTACAAGAAAGCAGTGGTACTTACCAGACCTAAGTTGGAGGCTTTTTCACTGATCTGGCACTGTAAAGTTAAAAACAGATATATTAGCTAAAATGTTTTAAATTTTTTAGGAATGCTCTTAATTAAGCACACTGGGAAATCTCGGTGTATACAGTAAAGATTTTTTTTTTTTATTTTATTTTTTTCCATTATGTTGACTCAACTGATTATTCTGAGAGATACATTTTTCCTTTTCCTGCTGAATCTTTGATTTAAAAGACTAAGTATGAACAGAAGAGAATTGTTATACTTCGAAAAAGTTATAACAAAACAGTGTCTTCAGGAGTCTATTTATACAGTTTTTATTTGAATAATTCATTCCTCTTTGTTTCCTGATGTTGGCAATATATGAATATGATAACTAAACTTCATTAAATATTTGTGTTGAACATAGCAAAAAAAGAACACGTAACAAACCTGACTCCTTTCAGATTATTCTTAAAAGTATTTCCTTTCCTCAGTATCTTCAATCTTCGCATTTCTTCATTTTGTCTTAAAATCTTGCAATTTTCTTACTAAGAATTTCCATCATCTTGTTGTGTTTTCTGTTATTAAAAAGTACTGATTAGTTTAGAATTAATGGACACGAAATACTAACATATTAACTATTAAAATTGTAATAGAAAAAGCAGTCTTGAGCCAAATGACAAGATTAGTTACCCTTACTTTCCAGTTCTCATTGAATTTTTCATTTTCTTTAGCAATGTCTCATCTGAATCTTCCCTCTTCTTCTAGGTTTCTTTTCCTCTTTGAAAGAATTATGCCTTTCCCATTCCCCACTTCCTTGCTTCACAAAATTAAAATGTATTTATTGGATTGTAGAATAGGTATTAATGGAGAAAGAGGATAAATAACAATCTAATATTTTAATATTGGTTTTAATACAGTCGGGTTAATCTTTTTCATGATCAAGTTGAGAGAAATTAAGATTTATAGTGGAGCAAAAATATCAAAGCATTCTCACATAAATATAATCCAAAAATAACCTCAATTTCTCATTTTATCGGAAGTGATTATGTCTTATCCTCCTTTGTAATTCTCTGAGTACAGAGCGGTTGAAATCTTACATTGCTAATTCCTGCAAATGCAGTGAAAAAAGAATTTTTTAGATTTCCAGTATGAACCAAAAGGTTTAGCTGGGTATTGAAGGCCACTTCTTACCAAGGGAATTAGGCTGTCATTTCTTTCAACCCTGTTTTCAGTCCATCACTTTTTTCAGGATTAAATCCTTTAGATCCTAGCCCAGAAAACTTGGTTTGGGGTTATTATTTCCTTGCTTTCAAATGAAGCTTATGTATATACTATGAAGCTAATATATCATGGTGTATTTATTGTGGTGTAAGGGCACAGATATTTATTTTTTTTAATGAGAAATATTAGCTGCAGTTTGACAAGCTATTCACGGCACATCATTGAACCTTCAGTGGTCTCTGAAGTACTGGCAATATTCCCATTTATTTTATGATGTGATTTTATGGCACAACAATAATGTAATTTAATTATAGTGATAATTAGTGACTTACTGAGAAGGGCACTAAGGTTTATGCTTACCAGGTTTAAAATTAAATTAACATGATTACAACGATAGAAAAAGCATAATCCTATTTTCCTCTGAAATGAAAAAAGACATTAATGGGAAAGTTTGGCAAATATTATTGAATAAACACTATTCTTTTACATGCATAAAAAGTTCATTTTTTCAGCTGCAAGTCCTCATAGGTCCTGAACACTGGATAGTGGTTCACAATTTTCCTTTCAGTGAATGAGAGCACAGGAGTTTTCTGCAACTGCATAAACTTCAGAGACCTGCCAGAAAGGGAAATTTGTATCTGTGGCTTACCAGTGGTAAAATGAGAGGAAAGTGCTGTGCTGGAGCACTGTCTTTGAAAAACTGAGGCTGTGCTACCAGTTGTCTCATTAGACACTGCAGGAACAATAATCCAATTTAGCCCAGTTTCAATTTATATCCAAAGCACTTAAAAAGAATACAACAAACCCACAGAGCAGAGTTTTTGAAAGAAAGAGTTCAGTGGCTTCCCAATCTAAAGGGATTAGTGGGAGATCTGAGTCCTCCAGTAGCAGGTCACAAGCCAGGTGCACATCTTTGCATCAGACACAGGAGAGAAAAGAGTACCCAGCTCAAGTTTCTGCAAGGGAGAAATCCATGTTTCTACACTGTGGCACGGAGCCAGAGCTTCTTTTGAATTTTTCTGTCTTTTAAGCTCTTCACAGAATCAAAGAACTATTATCAAGAGAGAAGAAAAGTGAGGCTAAAGCATTCTGAGTTTTCCTTCTTCCCAAAAAACCTATTACAGCAACTTTCTTTGTTTCTTGAAAGAGAAAATAAGGCTCAGAAAAATATATTTTGGAATGTTTAAAGTGCCTGATTTACTCTTTGATTTACTCTCCAAAATGTAAAGTACCTTGAATAAAGAAAAAAACAAAACAGATGCATCATAACACATGTTTCTTAAAAAAAATTTTAGCTTTATATAGATAATAATGATGCACATATATATATAAAAAAATGACAGAGAAGAAAAAAAACCTGAGTTCAGCCCCTGGGATGTAATTGTATACTGTCATTATTCTTTGCAATTTTAATAGAGTCATCCAGTTCTTTTATAAAGCCCCTTCACAATGGCCCAGAAATATTTAATGTTCAGGAGATCAAACAGAACATGAACAAAACCCCAGTGCTGTGCACAGGAGGCGCCTGCTCTACACTGGCACCAGGCAGTATTTATATCAACTTTTTGAAATTTAGAACACTCTACTCAAACTTGAGATTGTTTCAAAACAGCTCCAATGTGAAGGAGACCAAAAAAATATCAAATATTTAAAACATTTCTTTAAAGTGAATATCAATTTTAAAGGAGCATAGAGACACCTCAGACTAAATTGAGATGAAGCTACCAGTTCCTAACCAAAGCATCATAGCCTCTGGAGTTCTTAGCTTTGTAAGAATTACTTGAAATCCTTAAAAGAGCTTCATAAATAACATAACTGATATTAAAGAATACACCATATACACTATTTTGCATATATACTTATTATGAAAGCAATAGCATGACTTGGGGAAAGAATCAAAGCTTGCCGTGCCATATGGAAAGCTGTCTGTTATTTAATTTACTGTTATATATTGCATAATTTGAAATCTGTTTCCTGCAACATACCTGGAATAAAATTAATTTACTGTTATATTGCATAATTTGAAATCTATTTCCTGAAATATATCTGGAATAAAATAACTTTCAATGTAATACCTGTTCTCAAAAGCTTCCATTTTGTATTCTCATTGTTAGGGAAAAAGCAGCAATTTACTTTCAGTGTTATTTCAACTTCTGATTAATATCCTGGGGACTTCGTTCTCTCTCACAAGTCTCAAAAGACTGGGTGTTCTCCTCAGTAATATGCTTTCAGTTGCCTTTAGTGAGAGCGGAGAAACTCAAAAGGTAGTGCTGACTTCTGGGTCACCTTCAGCAGCCAAAAATTTGAACTGTGAATCATGAACATAAATATCCCCTTATTTCCAAGGTTTTAGCACATGCTAAGCAATCTCAGATCTTGTGTCACAAGTGGACATCATTTTTTAAAGGAAGACAAGGCTCATTTAGCAGATATGTAAAAATCTAAAGCAGAAATGACTCATCATTTTTAGGTGTTCAAAATATAATTGCAATAAGCATCAAGGTTTTGCTTTTAAATTTCTCCCTGCTTCCAAAACAACCAGGCTGAAATGTCTCTATCAAAACTAGGACTTGTATCTCTTAGATTCAATTAATTTCTTTATTGAGAGGATCTAACTTCTGGGAAATCTATTTTTATTCTCCCTGCAAGGCCGAAAAAGAGGGGAAAAAAAAAAAAAAAATTCTTTTCCACAGAAACATAGGATGTCTCATCAGCTCTATTGAAACAGTCATTTCTGTGGGAGCTTCTTCCCAAGCTGGCACATCCACTGGGAACAAGGGAAGTTCAGCATTCCCCAGCCCCTGCCTCTGGAGAAAGGTGACTCTGCCTGCCCCAGCAACAAGCAGAATTTATGTCATGGTGCATTGATAAAACCCCTGAAAGCTGTCACAGAATGCACAGAATAATATCCACAGGGAGATGGAGTTGCACAAGCCATGTTTTACCTTATATGCCTTTGTGTAGGAAGCACTTCAGAAATGAAAGGGGGGGCTGGGAACAGGATGGAATGCTGCAGTTTTTTTATATTTCTTTTGCTATTTCTTGAGCAGAAAAGAAGCTCAGAAACTCTCAAACTCAATTTCAGGTAAAATTGGAAATTCAGAGGGCTAAGGTGCTGTGTTTTCAGCTGTGATTAGATCAGTGGAGCCTCTGAAAAAGAAAAACAAGTTCTGTGGTAAACAAAGGGGATCCCAGCGGAGTAAAATCTGACTGTAACACCTGTGTTTATCTTTGAGCTTTTCATGAGGAATGCCGGGGGGGGGGGGAGTTTTGGAAGGAGGAGGACATTCAAAGCCTTCCTAGTCTGTGCTGCATATGTATAAATGTTCAGAAGTAGCAGAGCGTACAGAAAGTGAAGGTGCAGTGTGAAACAAGGTTGAATATTTGGTATCTGTTGCATGGATTTAGGGGGGTTGGTCCAGACTGAATCTAGGCTGGCGCCCTCCTGTTTCCAGAGTAAGTGGATCTTAGTTAGTTTCATTGAAATAAAAATTCCATTTCTGTGCTCTGAGACACGGTGACATCAACCAAAATGTGATGAAGGGTTCTTCTCCCAAAAAGCACACTCCTGGTGCTCATCAACTTGTGAGGACACAAATTCAGACACAGAGTTCAGTGAACGCTCCTGTATCCGTTCAGGCTTCCACATTCCCAAACCTCAGACAGGATCCATCACTCTGCTGGGCTGCCCAGCAGGTTATTCACTGGAACCACCTTGGGTACAGTTCAGACCTTTTGCTGTGACACCATCATCTGCTGTGACATCATCCTTTGCTGTGACACCATCCTCTTCTGTGACCCATCCTTTGCTGACTCCATTCCACAGCCCCCACACAGGGTACCAGAGAGGGATGCCACAGAGATGCCAGCAGAGCTCTTTGTCCAGGCACCAGGCTAGCAGCTTCCATGTACATTCCACTTCCCTGAGTCCCTTTATCTGTATATATCTCATGGACAAATGAAAGTGGGAATGCTACAAAAAGTGTCTGAGATAGATGGAGTGGCTTCAAAGACTGTAAAAAAGAAAGGTTTCTCATTTACATTTTTGCTTCTTATCCTCTTATAGTGGTTCACTCCTGGAAGGAGGATGCCTTTCCTGGTTAAGAGCTGAAGTAGATCAGGAAATAGGACATAAGCTCCAGTGCTATATATAGGCTAATTCCTATATTCCATCTAACCTTAAGCAACACCTAGGATATTGCACTGAAACTGCACCAAACACTGAGCTGAAAAGAAAAAGAGGAAAACTTTGTAAGGATTTTTTTAAATCTTTAGATTCCTGTTGCTCACTGCATGTCTACTCTACTTTGAAGTTAGTAACTACAGAGGAACAGGATCTAAAAAAATCTAAGAACAGCAGAAAACATCCAGGCATGAGCCAAATACCTCCAGCTGAGATGAACTTTGTGGAAATTTATAGCACACTCTGGCAAATATCCACTGAGTTAAGGGAAACTAACCTGGAAAATCCTACAGGACATTACTGTTGCAAATCACCAGTTCTGGAACACAGAAGGGAACATTCTGTCTCCATCTGATGACATGCACCATCACTAAAGCTGAGTTAGGAACTGAGCACAGGAGAAAAACTTGGAATTAAAACCTAAGGATTGGATTTCAGAGTCTCATTCCATGTTGACTTGAAATCTTGTCATCTGTTATTGATTCAGAAGCCTTTTGAAGGATGGGAGAACTCAAATAGACAATAAACACCCTTTAGAAGTGGGCTGAAACAGAGCAGGGCTAAAAGTTTTTATCATCTACTGAAAAAAATGAGTATTTTTTTTTTTTCTGTGCTTGTTGGAAACCTGTATGAGAATGTATGCAGGAAAAGCCATGATTATTTCCTTTGCAGAAGGAAAAATCACTCTCAGCTGCAGAGAGGTTAAAGTGGTGGGTCAAAAGTGGCTCAGGAGACAAAAGAGAATCTTCTGGGGTTTTAACAAAAACCCTGGGATTCAGGGCCCAAATCCATGCGAGAAGATGAGAACAAATGATGCTCTAATGAGTTCTAATGTCAATTATCAATGGCATTTCTGCTCTGTCACAAAACTACATATGGCAGGTGCAAGCAATGCATGGTTTTTTTAAATTATCTGGATTTGTTCCACACACAAAAAATAACATCCTTATGACTCCTTTTTCTGACCTCTATGTGTAGTACCTTACACATAACTATCAGGGGGGGACATAAAACATCAATCCCTGTTTTCAAAAAGAGCACCAAAAAGCCACATTACTCTGCTGATTCCTGTCTAGTGTGGATGCAAGAGAAAGCCTAAGAAATGCCTTCTCCTTGTCATATTAAGAGCTACAGATTATAGTAAGCACACTTCTAATATTTACTCAGCGTATCTTGGCTCAGGGCTGTTCATGTTTTTAGAGTCAAGCCTCTTGCGTGTATTCATAACTTCATTCCTTGCTGAGACCCCCTCAGATCTATGTCAACAAACAGCTTCTTAAGACATTGTTACTATATTTAAAAAGGCCATTGGCTTTCCAAATGAGAATGTAAATTTAAAATACACTGAGGAATGCCTTCGTTCCATGTTCATGGGTCTTAGTGACTTGGGGAGAAGGATGAGGGCATTTTCTGACCTTGAAAGTGTTTGAAAAGGGACCAGCAAAATACAGCAGCCTTCACAAAATGATTTAACAGCTGCACTAACCCACAGATAGTTCAGTGATTTTTGTGGAAAAGTCAGCTGGCATACAACAGAAAATTATGTTCCTTTAATGCCATTTTATGAGATGAATTTCACAGGAAAATCTGTGGTGTTTTTTCTCCTAGCATATTTTGCTACTTTATAAATAATCTAAATACCTAGGCCATTGCTGTGCTTCAGAAGTCAAAACTAAAACCACTCTTAAGCCCACAGTCAGTTTCTGCACTTGCATACTGTGGCAGACTGAGGATTGCACAACTAATAAGCTAATAAATGTTTCTGAACTAGATGTTGCGACCATTATTTATTAGCCCTGTTGCAATAAAATCTTAGAGATTTTTTTGAAAATATGCATGGATTTTACTCAATGAAGCCATCTATACCAAGCAAATCTAATCACCTATCTGTATGTACAAGATATTACAAGCTATATAGTCTCATGAGGTCAGCAGTAAACGTTCCACTGCATTTGAAAGAGACTTCCCACCTTTTGAGAGAGAAGGCAGTCAAGCAGAGACTTCTGCTGTAGCGCAGATTTCAGCAAATCCCAGGCAGTATTAGCTACAAGTGTACAGAAGTGAGCTCATAAGTTAAAGGTAATGATTAAATGTCACTGTAAAAGCAGGTGGAATTTTATAAAAGAGTTTAAATTCTTTTTGAAGATTGGGTTTTTTGACCTTAGCCAGTCCCCGTCTGGCAGGGGCCCCATTTCAATTTCAAACCTGAAGCAATTACTGCTTCTCCTAACTTGTTGCTAAGTCCCTGGTCTTTTCTCAGCAGGCCCCCCCAGCTTGCTCCAAATGAACATAAGCCTCTATTTAGGAGCTCATCCTTTCAAAATAAAAAAAAAGATGAACTTGCAGTGGCATCAGGCAGACTTTCACAAACAAAACTTTCAGCTCTAGTGTTTCCTTAGTTTTCTGATATATTCTTTCATTCTGAGTGGCAGTCCTGCTGCTTTCAGAGGTTCCACTCTTGTCTGCCAAAGGCTACAAATATATTTGGTCACCAGTGCATCCAAGGTAATCTTATTCATATGGTGATGGTCCTTGAAAAGCCCTTATTTCCAACTTCGCAATGCCTACAATTTACCTAATTCCCTTCAGTTCTAGAATTTTTCTAGAATAGAAATTTACTCTTAGTCCTGACAGTATCAAAGTAAATGGGTAAAATGAGCCAGTGTTGCAATGTTCAAAAAGATGAATAGGTAGAATGAACCATATCCATCTTTCAGGAGATTAATGTTTAAATTCACCACTGTGTCCACAGCTACTCAAAAATTATGTCACTGGTTAAAAATAAAGAGAAAAGACATTTCTCCTGATACTGGAATATTAATTCCTGAACCCTGATGCTCAGTATCTGACTTTTCATAAAAAGAGGATTTTTTTTTTTTTTTTTTTTTTTTTTTTTTTTTTTTTTTTTGTGCCCTGAACACATCCTCTCCCTTCCAGAGAAGAGGCTCAGGGTCAGCTCCAGGACAGCAGAGCAGGAGGCTGCCCTTGGTCATTGGGATTGCTCCCAGACCCCCTGGAGCCAGCCCCTTCCCCTGGGAGCTGCTTGGTGCTGAGCCTGGCTCCTGTCACATCACAGCTTCCCTCACTTGACCCCAAAAAACTGTGTTCACAAATCAAAATCCAGCTAAATACAAGTATATATATGGTGTAAAAAAGCAATTGGGGATAGAGCTCTGAAGAAAAATGGTTGGAGTACAACCACAATTAACTACAATCTCTTAGCTCAGAGAAATCATTACAGAAACTGGTGTTAAAATATTCTTCAGTCCTACCAGCATTGCATCCTCACCTATGTAAGGCCCAAATGGTTTCTTCCTGGAGCATTTGCTTCATTTGTACTTCCACAGGAGCAACTCAGGTTACAAAAATCAGAAATCTGCTACAAGTGAGTTTCCATTTTGCTCATCACTCCCTTACCAGGGAGCAAGACTAAGACTGAAAACCTTGGGATCCCACAGAAATGAATGCAGGTAAGAATTATTGAAGACAAGTATCAATATCTACAGAATGAATAGTATATGTTGAGGCAAAGGCTCATTATTTTTCAAACCTCTTTCATAACTTGAATCATTGCTCCTTGCATGTGAAATTACACTCGAATAACCTGCATTACAATCAGATAAATATTTTCACAAATTAAAATGTTAACTTACTTTTTTTTTTTGGATGGTTCAGATGAGTTTTTCATGGAGTCCACTGTAACTGGAGACATGTAGTTGTCCTTATGAGTCCTGGTGGACAGGAGCTGGGTTTTGAACATTCCTAAAGTTCTAGAGAGGGGAGATTTGAGAAATATTGCATTTGGATAATTTGCATTTGAAAGGTAAAAAGGAATGAAAGGTTACCCAGGGAAGGATGATGGTTGATCTAAATACTTTGGTGTGTAGCAAGTGCTTTTGTAGTGCTGGGTACCTGAGGACAGTGAGAAGACAAAAGGAAGAAAGAAAGAGGGAGTCCCAGAGTGTCAGGAGGTGGTAAGGTCGAGTGATATTACATTTGTTAATACTGACATTAAGGCTTTTTGCTTTGTCTTACACCACACTAGAAGCAAATCTCTGTGAGAGATTCTTAGTGCTGTCCTATCGACTCTTCACAGAGATATAATCCTCTCAAAAAATCCCAAACCTATCATGACACTGGTTTTAAATTTTTGGCA
Organism: Heliangelus exortis; assembly: GCF_036169615.1. Taxonomy (NCBI): domain Eukaryota; kingdom Metazoa; phylum Chordata; class Aves; order Apodiformes; family Trochilidae; genus Heliangelus; species Heliangelus exortis. The sequence continues at coordinate 29,987,013 of NC_092428.1, read as the reverse complement.
AGGATCCCAGAAAAAAAATTTTGCTAAGGGACTAAACTGTGAATATATTGCAGCAGCAGATATAGAAAACCAGTTTTAGAACCATACCTGCTGGTCCAGGTTGTCGCAAAAGGGTATACATTAGTATCAGACTTCAAATGATATTCTAACCTCTCTTCTTAAGGTGTCCTGGGTTGCCTAGAAGGTGAAGAAATTACCACGAACAAATTGCTCTATAAACAAGATCTAGAATATGTCATTTTCTGTCCTTACACCATCCATCGGGTTACAGAAAGGGCTGAGGTTGTGCAATGTGTTTTTCCTCTGGGGTGCAGAACTTCTCAGGTACTGCAGGTTGGCACTGGAACTGGATCCAGTTATGATCTGAAAACACGCAAGAGTTATGTTCCCATCAACCACAGAAATGTAAATATTTTTATTTGAAGGAATTTTTAAAATCAGCATCATCAAGGTATCTGATTTACTCTACTTTAAAAGTCAGTTTATTCATGAGAACTCCAGCCGAAGTTTTCCTCTCCCATGGCTGCTACCTGAGACTTCTCAATAACTCAGATTTGAACTGGACTTGCTACATGGTTTGCCAAAGTCAGATTAGATGTCCATGCCCATGGCTGGGGTAGGGCTAGATGACCTTTAAAGGTCGCTTTCAGCCCAAACTATTCTGAGGTCCTATGATTTTATGATTAGACCGGGGGGCCCTAAGGTTTTGATGCCTTAATACTGAAACCAAATCAAAAGCAGACTGCAGCAACTCTGGCTGTAACTTTTCTATCTTTTCACACTAAAGTGGATATTGTACCAATAGAAAAGTTTTTTAAGAAGGTGAATTAAATAAATTACTTTGATGTCTTCATGTGGGAAGACATCGTACTCTTTTAAGAGGCAAAGAATCCCAGCATTATATTGAGAATTTAGCAAGGTCTGTGAAATATATGACTTCTGATAATTGTCTTGAGTTTTGGCTGTTCCCAGTTTGAAAAATTCCTCTATACCTTCTGCTATAGTTTTCTCTTTTGTTAAAATTAATGATGCAGCTTGTAAAGATTTCCTTGTAGCATGCACTAGTACAGTGGACACAGAGCTTCCTGCCCAGAGCAAGATAAAAGGTTTGGAGCATCTGTTTGTCAGCTACAGATTCTTGTGAGAAATGACAGGAATCTGAGACCTTTTAGTGGCTAAACAGAATAGGAAGATGACTTCACCATTGAAATCAATTTTACCTTTGTTTGTTTTTTGCCACATGCAGGCAAAACACCTAAAAAAGGTCAGCAGTACAAGAGATGCTACTAGCTCTGCAATATTCAGTGTTACCTCCTTATTCAAGGACTTATTCAAGAAGTTCAGTACAGTCTGCTCGTTTGACTTATTTGCTGCTTGAACTGAATTATTGGACTTCAAGTGTGCTGGACTCCAGTGGGCAGAGTGAATTCACCTGATACCCACATGCAGAGAAAACCAAACCTCTGCCCCTTCCCAACATCTGGGGTTTCAGCTCTGCATATAGAAAGGGCACAGAATAAACAAAGTAGGTAAGGGAGAAGGAGCCAGTACACAGATAAGTACATCAGATTTTTAGCATAGTGCTATTAGATCAAAGGAAAATTCTTGCCCTTTTTCATGTTTTATGAAGGCTCAGAATTTCCTTCATCACCACAAGTTTTTTACAGTCCTGTGCACCAACAATTTCTGACCACAGGTGTCTGCAGGAACCACATCTTTGCTAGGAATTGTGCCCTATCCTCAAAAGCAGAGTTGGGGCTGTTCATCAGTTATTTCCTCAGCCATCCCTGGCAATTCTTCAGCTCTGCAGTTCATCTGTCCCGGTACCTTTTCCCCTTTGAATTCCATCTGGCTCAGTACTTACAGGTTTGCAAGGAAAATCTGGACTAGGCTCCTGGCACAACAGAGCAGCCATTCAAAAATGATTCAAAAATCTCTGGATTTCCTGCAGATGGACATTTGCCTTCTTCCTATCTCAGTGTCCACTAATCTGGCACTGTCTCTTTACGTATTGCTTTGCCAGTTGTTGTACTTTCTCATTTCAGTCTCTGCCTTTTTTGGCAGGTTGTCCTTTCTGGTTTTGGTTTATTTTTCTCTTTGTTTCACAGAGTCATAGAATAGTTGGAGTTGGGTTGGACCTTTAAAAGCTGTCTTAGTCCAACACCCTTGCAGTAACAGGGACATCTTCAATTCCATCAGGTTGTTCAAAGCCCCATCCGGCCTGAATTTGATGCTTCCAGGGATGGAGAACCCAGCACTTCACTGGGCAACGTATTTCAGTGCTTTTGTAAAACCTTTCTTCCTTATATCTCCTCTAAATCTACCCACCACAGGCCTTCCTAAAACTTCTGTGCCTGTCTTTCTTAGAAACTTCTTAGTTTTGTTTTGTCATAGCCCTTTTGGGATGTTTCCCACCTGCAGTGTGAATTTTAAGGTCTGGAGATGATGCTGACTGTTCCATCTTTAGCTGTCTCAGTGTCTTCAGCTTTATCCTTATTCTCTGCACCCTGGTAGAATCTTATATTTAAAGATAATGCCCTTTGACACCTTGGAGCAAGCTTTAAAGCCTGTTTTGGTTTTTTTTTTAACATCACTCTTTTCAGCTTACTTGTCAATTCCACTAGAGAGGCTGTCAGGAGCTACACAAAGTACATGCATTTTGTGTATTAATATTTATAAAGACAGGGAGTGGGATGTGATTTTCATGAAAGAGGTTTCATGCTTTCCAAGGATTTGTGTGTTAAACTATCCATCAACACAGAACTAATGCGTCAAGGAATGACCTTTATTTGTTCACCTGTGCCATCATTCTCAATTCAGAGACCCAGAAATAACCATAAACAGGATAATTGTGTAGTTAACCTCATAAATAAATCTTCAGTGTGAAAATTAAGCATATGAACTGACAGATATTTTAACTTTCAGTTTTCATTTTATTGCATTTTGTTAGGCTAATGAGAAGAAACAGAGGAAGAGATTGGAAATTCAGGAGGTGTCTTCCTAAGTCCTTGCTTGAATTGAATCAAACCAAACCTTAAAAAAATTAGAGACAGAAAGACCTCACATTACTTGTTTAGTTTTGCAAAAATCTGCATACCAGTTTGGAGAAGTCTTATTGTCTGGTTTTGCTCTGTAAAGAGACTGGGACTGATGTGCTGGTTGTTTATGTTTAACCTCATCTACCATACCACAGCACAAATTCCTAAATCCACCTGAGGTGGGTTGATTATGCATCCCTACAGAACACATTTTGGGGTGAAAAAGGGATCTAGAAGTAAATGAGCCTCCTGAAAACAGTGTAGAAAAGTCCTGCAACATAAAGTTTCTATTCTGTAATAATGAGATTACTGCCTGGAGAGCAACAGGGAGTGTTTCTCTGCAACATGAAAGACTCATTGCTGCTTCTAAAGGTGTCACCCCCCCCCCCCCCCCCCCCAAGGCATTGAGGACAAGCTATAGCACAGGCTGGGAGCCCCAGGAATCTCTGCATGCAAAAATGCAGTCATCTGAAGGACTCTTACTTTCTCAGTGGCTTATTTGGTTTCTGTCAGTAAAATAGAACTTTATTAGCCGAAATCAAGGTGCTATTTCCATCTCTGTTTATTGCTGCTTCTTTCATCTGCCTTACCCCCTCAGTAGAGTCTAAGATTAGATTTAACTTAAAAATTCTAAGCCAGTTAGTTACAGAGCACTGGACAAATGTCAGCCACAGAGGGACTCTAAGCTGATGCCTCTCACAGCAGAAATGATCTGTTTTCTCTTTTCATCCCCGAAAAAGCAGCATCTTTCTTTCTCCAGCTGAACCAGTGAATTCAGTACATTCAGAAGTTCACAGATTATCACATTATGAAAGGCTGCATTCTGTGGAACATGAGAAGAAGATGATAACCAAAGCAATGGACTCGCAAAGTACTAGTCTGATTCCCTGTAAGTAAAACCAAAATTATAGACCATTTATCCCCTTCCATGCAAATTCCATGAGATTTTGCAGGTTTGGCTCCATCTGCAAATGCAGCTGATTGTGCTTTCCTCATGTAGATCTGTTAGCTCCTAATTTCAGACAGCAGATTTAATCAGTAAAAGTAAATTACTTAGGAGTCAAATAGGAAAAGCTGTTTCCAGATTTGCTCACTTTTCTTGTGTCTGAAAGATTCTAAGTGTATCACTTTTTCCCCAGCTGACACACCTCTCAGGAAAGTATTAACTGCAATGGAGAACATTAAATTATTATCTGCAAGATGGGCAGGCTTCTCATGGTATGAAATCAGCAAGATAGGTGAGCTCTGGAATCTCTGAAGGTTTATCTATCATAAAATACAAGGTAACCTTCACAAGATTCAGACTCTTTTAAAGAGAGCCCTCTGGGCACATTTGGAAAAGTTCCATAATTGCTGATTTCTCCTATTGTTGCAGGAGCAAAGGTAACCTGAGTGCTAAGAGTCTCTGTATTTGCAAAAGAAATTGATTCATCCAAACAAAACAGAACAGACAGTGAAAGAGATGGAGACTGCAGGGCAACAAGTTCTGAGTACCTGAATCAATGCTTTAAAAATGTCTGCAAGACTCAGGTTCAATCCCTCATTAAAAGATCTTGTTGCTGCTTTGCATTTTTAATGAAAAAAACAGGGAGAAAACATTGATACAAACACCCATATTCACGTGTAAAATTAAATGTCAGAAGCAGACGGGAGAATTAACTACTTCTTGGTTTCCATTCTCCTGTTTATAACCGAAGAGGTTTCAGTTACCCAGTTAACATCAGAAAGAACAACATGGGATACAGGTGATCAATTACTCATCAAAACCAGGTAATAAATATCCCTTGGGATATAAATTTCCTGTCTCTGCTGTTCAGCTTTGGGAAATGAATGCACATTCAAAATTTTGAATTTTTAAGTGGGTAAATAAACAAAAACAATAAATAAATCCAGCAAGAATATTGCAAGATCCAGCCAATATCAATGTTTTAGTGTGCAATAAAATCTACTCACTAGCAGAACTTCCAAGTAATATGTAAAGGCTGCTCTGTTAAGTCAACAATGTAGTAGAGATAACCTGAATAATGCAGAAAGTGTTTGCCCTGGTAAACTGAGAGAATTGCAGTGATTTCAGTTATCTCTCCAAAAATCAGATTCTGTCCTTTTCTTGATTTGTTTGGGGTTTTTTTCCCCCTTTGTGTCATACTTTTAGCTCTTTGCCTTCTCTGCAATCCCTGTGCAAATTGGACAATTCTGGAACACGAAGACTGGTGATGTTGCGCACTTTGAATCATTGCTGTTCTCCCAGCTGTGCAGTGTTATTCCACCAGCCAGGTCTGGCTTCATGGTTCTCCTCTCTTCCAGAAAGCTAAGATTTCACATGCAAGTAATCTCAAAATCAGAGGGGATCTGTTTTGCTAAAGCCTCATGCAGAGCTTAATGGCACCAATGGAAAGATTTATTTTGATTTTAACAGGTTTTGTTCTTTCCTATCAGTAGAGACATCTTTGCATTCTCTTCTTGTAGGTGGTGGCTCAAGAAAATTTCAGCATTACTACTCTTGAAATGTCAGGGGAACCTATTCCCACACAAGTTCCAAAATTTGGAGTTATTACTCCAAAATGACCTCTTGACTGATTCTTTCTAGTACCAAGTCTAACTGCTGGGTCTTATACAATCCATTACATTTCTCTTTTCTGGTCATTATAATGGCTTTTCCTTTCTTGTTTTCTGTTCATTATGTATTTATTATTTAAAAAATAACACTTTAATCTTTCTTTTCCCTCATTTCTAACACTTCATTCATGCTTATCCAGTACAAATGTGATTTAATTTCTCAGCAAGGGCCATAGGGAAATTGAGGAGGTCCCCTTCATTAGTCTCACTTGTAATTATGTTTCTAACTCTTTTCAAAAATAACTTCTTTCAGTTCTGGGTCTGTTTTGAACCTGATGAGTCTTGGTTGGCACAAATTGGACCCATAAGTGCTTTCTTTATCTTTCTTATCTGTGTTTTGCCTTGGAAAAAGAGTCTGTTCCTCCTTGGTGAGCAAATTTAGGAGACTTTATCAGGGCAGAAATTCCTGAAAATTCTATGGATGTATAGGGAGATCAAAAGCCTTAGCAGTAAAGCCCCTCTGAATTACTACAGATGCCTCTCTAAGTAACACTGAACTTACTGTGGCAAACCTATGGATAGAGCCCCTGAATAATTCCTGGTGTCTGCAAAAAAAAAAAAAGAAATGGCCTGAACATGATTTAGCAGATGGAAAAGGAGAAATAACTCCATGCAAAAACAGCTGATTAAAAGCATATGGTAGGGAATTGAGTTAATGAAATAGTCTGTGTTTGAGCTGTTAATGTTATTTTAAACAGAAGCACCAAGAAGAAATTAATCATAAAATTATAATACATATAATTATATATAATGTATAACACAAAATATTCATTAGCATGCAGAAAACTAGAGATAATATAAATAAACTAAAATAATATAGACTTTTCATTAATCTGTTAACCTTGAAATTGCAAATTAATTTCATTAATATAGTCAATATTTGCTGATTGATAAAAAAATAATCTACACTTTTTCAACACTTCAATGTTTAGGAACATCTGTGAGGTTATAGGACATAGAGAAATTTTCAAAGATTATCTTTGCCCTGTGAATGGGTGTTTCTAAGATACCTTCATGAAGAAGATGCCAAGAACAGTAATTGCCTGAAACTACAGATGAGCCCAGCTCAGCAGCAGCACAGATGTAGCAACTTCAGTTTCCATGTGGATTTATTACCTTGTTTTTTTTGGAGGTCTGGAGCCAAAGATATAGCTTAGAGGTAACAAAAGTATAATGGTTTTCATAGTTTTCTTCTTCTATATGTTTAACAGTGATTCTTATTCTCCTGTCTCTATTTCAGTTGTGCCACTTTTGATTGAAGCCCAGCTGCTTCCAGTACAGCCCAGTCAGAAGAGAGACATAAATTAGGATTTAACAGCACTAACGACAGTACAGACTAGATTCATTCTTGCTGCTGTTTGCTAGAAATTCTCAAAAAAATATGTCAGAACTCCATTAGAAATCCTTTTTGGTCAGGAATTTTAAAATTAGCCACAATTCAGCTTCATGAGCTGCCATAAATACCTCTGTCCCACGTAAAGACCCTACCACCTGATTATTACCTTTTGCAATAGGAACTCTCTGCTAATATTTTTAAAGAGAAATTGTTGAACCTAAAGATTATTTTAAAGAGTATCAAACTTTAAGTGTATTTTTACAAATCAAAAATTTCACAAACCTCATTCCAGTTTTCCATACATAGAGTAATTTTAGAAAAAGGGCCAGCTGAAGGAAGAGACTTCAAAATAAAGTTTTTTTCAATTTTTCAAATTCTTTTTCATCTTAAAAAAATGTTTATTTGGCAAAGCAAGGAGAAGATGAAAAATTTCACAGTGCAAAACACTTTGTAATTACTCTTGTCTTGCAGTTTTCCCTAAAACTGTTTGGTGTTCATTTTACACCTTCAAAAAGCGCTTGATAAAATTTGGATACTTTTTGATTCTGGAGAGTAAAAAAGAAAACAAATTCTAATCCAAAATGAATTAAAAAAATTGCCCTTGTTTACTGTGATTGAAATACACCCAAGCATTCCATTATCCCCAGCAGTGTAAGCAATGTCCTACTTTACTCTGGATGGAATTATCTCCTACATAGCCTAGGAAGTGATTTAAGATCTTTGAGTCCACTGCACCAGATTTAAAAGCAAAAAGCAATTCGTTGTTTTGTCCCCTAAGAATCAAACCAAGAGAAATATTTATGTTCCGTCCTAATGTTTTACCTCTGATGAAAGAAAAGTCACTGCAAGATTAAGCTCTTGCTGTATCAGCCCTCTGAGTGCAAAAAACTTCATGGGTTTGTTAGTTGCCTGAATTAACTTATGAGTTTGAGGGTTTTTTTTTTTGGAGCAAAGTCTCAGAGATTTTTTGCATACTCTTCCCTCTGTATGGATAAAACCTGGATTAGCTAATATAGTGATGTTCAGTTCAAATTACAGCCATTAAGTCCTTTAAATTAATAGAATCAGTCAGCTCTGATCTAAACCTCAGCATCTGTAGAGTTTTAATTAAAGTACAGGATGAACAACTTGCATGCAAGTTTTAAGACACCTTGCTGGGTGCTTGGAAGTGTCAAATCCCACCGAATTTGTTTCTGTCCTGGTGTAAATATTTCAGGAAGCCTAAACAGTTGCTTTGACTGAACAAATAAAATTGTCTCATTTTTGATCTCTCATGTAATTAAAACGAAGTGGAACCTCTCACATCAGCAAACCTGTTCTTCTCTCTCCAAAAAAAGGGGAATATTTTGTGCATCTCTAAAACTGTATCAGTGCCACCCATTAAGTACAGGCAGCTCTAGCAAGGCTTTAAGAATCAAAGAGGAAAAACGTTGCTTAGAAGACTCCATCATTTACCAAACTAGAAGACAACTTGTAATTTGTGAAAAACATCCAAGTGCTGTCTTAAAGGGGTGCTGCTGACATCCAGCTGCTGATGTTTCCGAACACTTGCTGTAAGAATTTCACTCACATCTGGGAAGCAATTACTGAGGCACCAAGGTTTGCTGTTTAACTGGAGTGATGCAGGGAGCTCTTGGCAGATTAAAAAAAAAAGACTCATCCAGTCATTCATCTGCCACCCAGCAGCTCTGGTAAGAAAACTCAGATTCCCGAGAGAAAGCAACTGAGATCTATTATTTCTAATGTTTTTTTTTTTTTTTTAGGGGAAATAAGAAGATAGGTTTTGAGTCAATATTGAGAGTATTTAAAATTCTAAAGGAACAAGGAGTGATTTAGACTTGCTAATAGAACCTCTTATGTCTCTTCTCCCCTCAAATCCTTGTTTCTGCCCCAGCCCTTCTGGTGCCAAAGGGCAGACTGAGTGGAGCCAATGAAAACATTGGGTAACAGAAAGATATTTCCCATTTACTGTTTTGACATTGGTATGATTTCACATTCATGTAATGTGAAATGTGTAATGTAAAGTTCATTTTAATAGAGGTAATACAATTTCTGAATTCTTAGAGTAACAGCTCCAGACATGGCATTTTTAAAACTTAATGGCATCGATGGGTTTTCTATCATGGGGTCAGAAGGTTAGCAAATGTAATTTTCCAGACCCATCTAAAATATCATTAATTCTGGCCCCTGCATAGAAAATGAGCTGAGTGATCAGAGTCGTGGTTTGTTTAACAAATGGCAAATCCTTGAGACTCTCCTCTTCTATTCCTCCAACCATCTTCTCAAGTTGACAAAACCAATTAAACTGAGGAACATGGAATCATACTGGGAGCCTACACAAAAATCCCAAATGATGTTAATATTACATCATGCTAACAGTTTAATTAAACACTACTAAACACTGATGTGTTTCATTGTATGCATTAGGGAACATATTCTGACAGATTCTAAACCAAAAGCCATTTTGCTTTTTTTTTTTCATTTTATACGTACAAAACTCTACTGCCCAATTATCTGCAGGCTCCATTCCTGAAAGTCAGTAGATTCTCTTAAATCCCTCATGGGAGAACAGGTCTGAAGTGGTTTATTTCTTCAGATGGAGTTGATGGAAACTCTCTTGACAGCTTTGCTCTCTTTCATTTCATTTCATTCTCTTTCATTCTGTTAAAGGAAAAAAAAAATCCCTGACTACTTTTGCAAGCTCTTATTGCACCTGGTTTAAAGAGTGTTACAGGAGCTGTTATTCAAAGTGTTTTCCCCACAGTAGTAACACAAAATAAGAGTTCTTCCCCCCCCCCCTTTTTTTGTGTGTGTGGTTTTGCAGTGCAAAGAGAAACAAAATTTAACAAACACCTAATCCAGTTTCAGTAAAGAAACCATCACAAAGGTTTTTGCCCTTAAAAGAGACCAACAGACATGTTTTTAACATGATGTCCCTGCTGTTTTGCAGCATTTTGAGGCAGGTGATAGTACCAAATATTAAAAATCAAATTTCCTTGTTATTGGAGAAAAAAAACCTATGCTGCTTTCTAAGGTAGACCCTTTGATGTCTTTAGTGGTGTTTATTCTGGACAAATCCTTTCTAAAATAAACTATATTGTCTTAGAATCTTTTGAGGGCTGTGGGTCTTAATCCACGAAAAAAAAAACCCCACAAAAATCTGAATATTTAGATTTGTGGTGAGAGAGGTGGCTGTAGTTTAATAGTGTCTATGACAGGTATAGAGAGATTTTGAGTTCTGAAACATGGCTCTGTATTAAAATACTCAACTAGTATCGTACTAATTGAATAACTTACACCCTTTTAAATAATTTTGTAAACTAAACAGTGTCTGACTAGATGGAGGAGGCAGGAAAAACTCATGAGCAGGCAGTATGATGTAACGTCTGACAGAAAACAACTCTCAATAAGAGGTTTCAATGGAGCAAGATGCACTGAGAGAAAGTTATGCTTTAGTTATTATTACTTTTAAGATCACAGCAATACTGATTAGGAAGGATCTCTGGAGATCATCTGCCCCAAACTTCTACTAGAGATGGGACTGCTGCAAGGAACAGACATCAACCACAACTTTGTAAACCCACATCTTAAAAAGCTCCGTGGATGGGAGATTCCACAAACTTCCTTGAAAATTTTGTTGTGGCACCATGCTACTTTACTTATGAAAAGGTTTTTTTCCAACATGTTCAGTCTGAACTTTCCAGTCTTGTCCTTGTTTCCATTGCCCAGTGCTGTACCATCCACCACTCCAGTTTGTCTCCATTGCCTCTGGTATTCCCTGTCAAAAAGTTCAAGGCTGCTTTTGGGTCATAAAGTCTCCTTTTCAGGTTAAACATTTGCTCTAGGCCCCTGACCACCCTTTAGCCCTCAATTGCATCCTTCCTGGCTTCTTGAAATCTTTCTTTATCTGCACACAGGATCTCATGTGTAGCTTCACAAGGTGATGTGAGGGGTCACAAACTCTCCCTGGTGTCTTTCCATGTTCCTCCCAGCATATCCACACCTGCAGTTTGTAGTTCTTATATTGAGAGGGCAGCAGTGGGTCATGCTCAGCTTGATGGCCCCCATAAACCCCAGATAAATTCAGCAGGGCTGTTTCCACCCCATAGATGCTCAGGCCCATCCCACCTGCAAAGCCCCTTCAAAGGTGCAAAAGAACCTTCACAAGGTTCCCACTGTCCCAGTCCTAAAAACTTAGAACTGAAACTCAACCATTTGGCATGGCGTGTATTCCTCCTTATTTAATATCATCCACAAATTTATAGAGGATAAACTACCTCTTTTCTGCAACTTTCTATATCTGCTGCAATATATGGTTCTGCCCTGCCTTTTATTTACCCTCTTCACTGGGATAGAGGCAATGGTCTCCCAGTCAGAACCTAAAGGCTTATCTGCCAGGATGATCACAGCCAAGATTCTCTCCCAGTGCCCAGCCTGCAGGCATAATAAATGTGAAGGAAAAGAAACAAGAGCATGGAGTAACAGTTCTAGAACATTTTGTTAATGTTTTTAGTACAAAAGGTGGATATTGCAAAATCACCAGTGGAGGTAAAAGTTTCAAGGAATTCTTTCTTTTCCTTTGGATGATTAAAATGTAATAAAACCTTTAAAAACCCAGCATCCCTCAGTGTCTTCAAGATGAAGCAGCTGTATTTAAAGTTGGGTTTTAATTTAGAAACTGATGATGAAATTAAGAGAGTCAAAATCCAGAAGTGTCAAACTTAGTTCTTATTTTTTTAAAGGAAAACAATTATCCCTAAATTGGTGAATTCCCTCCAGACAAAATTGCAGTCATGATCCCAAACTGCAGGCTGATCAAGTTACACTCCAAGGTTCCAGGAGATGTCTGACTCAGAAAAGTCTGATAAAACCTCAGTAGTATCCTCTACCATCATCACTTCACCCCTCTTTCTGTGTGATTTTTGCAGAATGAATTCAAGTCAACTATGTAATGGCAAATTGTCCCTCTAAACTGTAAGAACATTTCTCAAATCCATAGTAGATTTCTAGTATGGTTTTACTGATCCCGTACAGATTTGTGTCCTTGTGTCTACTTCCCACCCTGCCTGCAACAAAGCTTTCAGAGCAAGTCATCCTTGGGAAAACATGGGAACAGGAATCCTCAAGGAGGAGAAATCCAGCTGCAAAGGCAAAAGCAGTGACTGAGCTGTAGTCATTGGAGCTGAGCCCTGTGCCAGTGTCCCAGATCTTGAATATGACCCCAGTTTTGTCTCTCCATCCAGCCACTGAGCCACAAAACTAGGTAAATCCCATCCTGCTTCTAGATGGCATTACAGCAGCCTTGCTGGATTAATTCAGAGTAAAGTTTGGCTGATGGATAAGATATAAAACAGGACAGATGCAGTTCAGAACAGGAACAACCATTATTACTTTAATGGAGCAAATCCCCCCCAAAATTTATTCAGTGCTTACTATAATAGAGCAGCTCCAATAAAAGTATTCAGTGGCTGGATTTAATTGAACTCTTAGGATCTGTCTGCATTTGGAAGTTTACCAAAATAGCTAGTCAAGAATAATTACCATAGTAGGCTCTCAAATTCAGCTTTTAAGTGTCTTTTTCCTATTTAGTATAATCTATGCTGGAACTGTGCCCAAAGAGCTGTTTTGGAAGACTTCTGAGAGTAGATAAATCCTTATAATTATGAAAGTGCCACATAATGGAATACATAAAGACCAGGCATGTGTATATTCAAATATCTTAAAAATTATTGTGTTTTGTGCTGAGAACAGCTCTGTGTGGCATTTGTAGACCATTCTTACACAACTAGGCAGTACTATATCTGTAAAAAAAAGAAAAAGTAAATTCTTTATGCAGGACCCATCTCTCACTGTCTCCGGAAGACAAAAAAATTGAGATCATTTTCCTGACCTATACTCAGGTGGAAGACTTAGCACAAAGAGACCTATGTGTTCCTACAGAGACTGAGAGCTTCAGCCTCTCCATTTGGGATTCACAGGGCTCACAAATCCAACTGGGCACAGGAAAACACAGTCAAGGCAGATTAAGAAAAAAGTGAGAGAGACTCGATTCCATGAAGAACTTGGAAGAGAAGTTTAGAGAATGATGCTTAACATTAAGCCAAAGTATTGTTATTACTGAGAAAGCAGCTGAGAGGCGCAGGTTTAGAGAATTCTAGTCTTGGTTTTGTCTTGATTTCTTGTAAAGAGGTTCAGAAAACTTAGCAAACCAACACTGAGAAATGACAATAATTTCCTACTCAAACAAAGTATAAATATGGTGCCGAATGGCTGAAGCTCTAAGAGGGACCATGCACACCCTCCAGGACACTCCTGCAGATCAAGAAGCAATCCCATTACACCTGACAGAGCAGTGAAAAGAAAATTAACCTAGAGGACCCAAAGAAACTCCAAAACAATTTGGTGGCTCTTTGGACATGAGTCTATACATAAGTCTCAGCCATATCATCTTCTGGTCATGCTGGAGAACACCAAGAGGAGTTCACTCTCCTTCCTATCCTTAGAGACCTCCAGGGATGCTTTGAAGGTTGAAAGGGACAGCCAAAGCCCTGAGAAAAGTCCTATAGAGCAGTCAGTGGTGTAGGCACCTAGACTTTACTTTAGCAGAGTGCTCTGTCACTGCCATTATTGTTAACACTTTTTATGGTTTCAGAGAGTTGCCTAAAATTGTGAATGGGTGAATTAAATGAACTCCCCACTACTCAGTAGTGCAGGGCAGTAACACCTGCTGGGTTTAGTCAGCTCATTGCATTTGGCTTGATTGGAATAAATCCTGCCCTACCCCACATTGCATACATTACACCCACTGATGAGGTTGGTGCATTAGAAGACAATAATTGAGCTCATTTTACATGTAGATAAATTGATTAATCTGGCATGGGTCACAACATGAAGTATGGGTGCATGTGTCCCTTGTAATGGCAAATCCCTGGGTCAGATAGGAGGCTGATTGGATGAAAAATATTTTGAAAAGAGCAGTGATGCTATCAAAGGCCAAGCAGGGGCTGACACTTTCTTCTATCAGCCCACTGAAACTCAAATAAGTTTCATTACTTTTATACATTTTCATTTTTCCATCAGGAAAATTCAAAAGTGGAAATTTACTAGGAACTATAGTCCTAATTTCCAGTAGCAAGGTCTCTGCTAAACACCTCTAGCCCCTAAATTCTGCCTTAAGTGCCTGCAGCTCAGTTCATTCCAAAGCACCTTGCATTACTTCTGCTACATCTTTAATACAAATAGAAATAGGTCTTGGCTGTTCCTTTTTGAATTTTTTTATAGCTAGCTCAACAAAACCAGGCAGTAGCAATTCTGACAATGCAAAGGAAGGATTCTCAGCTGGTATAAATCAGGGTTATTTTACAGAAGGCAATAGACCGAAGCTGCTTTATGGCTCCTGGAAATGTGGATCAAAAGAGTATTAGCATGAAACCTGCTGCATGGAGCTATTAAGAATTATTTGTGAAGTGTCTAATCCCCAGAAACTTATTTTCTGGTTATTAATCACAAGATGCTTGTTATCCTGACAAGCATGTAGGAACAGAAGTATGACATTGTCTAAAATTTGAGGCTTAGTGAAACCTGGGATATCAAGGAACTCACACATTTTCTTCTAGTTTTTTTCTATTACTATAAACTGTTTTCTAAGTGGTATGTAGCAAACTACATTGCTGGTTCCATTTTCAAAATTGTCTCAATCCATTTGTTGCTTGGTTTGGAGAACAAGGTGATTTGCTTATTCTTCTTTCTGTACAGTGTTGGTATTTGCTCCTTAAACTCTTTTATGTCTATACAGCAACAAAATCAGAAGAATGAAGTCCAGATTTGTAATGAAAGCACCAGCTCACAGTGCTTTATACTTATACCTGAGCCCCCACTTTTGTGAAACCTTTGTGCCTTTTGAAGCTGTGCCATAGCCATGAAGAATGATTTATTCAGATTTTACTGACCAGGAAACACTAAGGAAATGCTGAGGATAATAAAGATCTTATTTTGAGGAAGGTGGGACTATTTTCTCTAAGTCCTTTCCATACTTTCTGAGGCATTGGTACACTGGCTGCTCAACCCATCTGCTAAAGGATGTTTCTGCAAAGCAGCTTTTTCCCATGGCATTGAGCCCTCTGGCTGACAGCTTTATCTGGACCAGTTCTCTGCCAGAATGGGCTGGTTTTCATCTTGACAAGCAGAAAGGCAAAAGAATGTCGCAAATGGAAAACATTCGCCTGGCACAAACCTTTAAATGTGGTCACAGAACCATTGCAATATGTGGCCGGCAGGGATTTGAAAAGGTGAGAGAGTCCCTGCCCCAGCCAGGCTCAGTTATCAACCTCATCAGTGACAAAAATTTCTCCATCTCAGCAGCACTGACAACACCATGCCCTGACCATATGGTCTGTTCCAAAGCTGCCTATCCTCACCAGGAGAAAAGGGCTTTTCCCCAACATCTGCTGGAATTTCCATCCTGCTCAGCAAGAACAGGGAGAAGAGATTATTCCCAACCACCCTGCAACACAAACACTGCAAGTTGTTTCCTTAATAGATTTTTTTGTGGGGATTGTATTGGGACATAGCTTAGTTCACTTTAAGTCTTCTCTTTCCCAGGCTAGCCAAGCCCAGTTCTTTCCTGGAATTTCTATTTTTTTAGAACCTATCATTCTTTTCTCCTCTGGGTATATTATTAAAGACAGAGACTACATTTGCATTTCTCCTCTCCTGAAACACTCCCAGTCTCCAGACCCTTTCCAATGTCATTTTCCTAATTGCTTCCAGTTAACTGATGCAGAAACGGTGTTGAAATACTGCCTGCCCTCCTTGGTGTCATGGACTGAGAGCTTTTGTAGATCAACATTTTCCTTCCAACATCTTTTTACTATCAAAGAACATCTGAAGTGATTTCTTAATCTTTCCTGGTACTTGTAGCTCACTTTGTATTCAACCTGTAACATCTTTATGTATTTCTGTTATTCTGCAGGACATTTGCTTTGAGTAGCCTGGACTTCTGTTTTTTTTGCCTGTTTCCTTTCATCTTCTATTACAGGTCAGCAAGGAATTTATTAGCCTATTCTCATTTCCTTTCCCAGGAGCCTAAAAATATTTACTGTGGAAATATAATAACCTTATCTTTACTCCAGTACTTTCCTCTTCCAACATTAAATGTAGCTGGTTCCTCACAACCACTTAGTTATCAGTCTGTAAATTGTGCAGTATGTCCTAACATACCCAAATTAACACATAATTTCACAAGTGCTACTGTATCAACTGCTACAGTGAAGAACAATTCCATTTACCACAATTTCTTCAACTTCCCTTTTTTGGATTATTAGCTTTAATATCAAAGAAAAGTATGAGATAATTCTAACAATATACTTTTTATAGATTTACGCAACATTTTTTTTCTCTTTTTCCCATTTTACATATATATTTAAGATGTTTTCTTCTACAAATCCCTTTCCAAATCTTTTTCTTCTGTATATTTCAGACCAAATGACTGGTTTGGGCCTTATCCCTTATCCCTTCTCCCTCAACTTCTTTAATAATGTATGTACTGTATTTTTGGTTTCTTCTTCTCCAATATGCACTCCTTAACACAAGTGTAATAAAATATTTCTTGCTCTTAATACAGAGCTCTGTTTCAGGCTTCTGTTTTCAGAATATTAGAATGGAAAGTGCCCAAAACTCCCACTTCTCTGCAAGTTACCAGAAATTTCTTGACCTGAGGGCAGTAAAAATAATACAATTTTTGTTCATATAGTCTCAATTTCCCTTAAATGATGATCCCATCTTGTATTCTTTCTTTCCTTTGGGTCTTCCATTTGATCAGATGCTTGATTATTTTTGATGGGATACTGTAAATAATTGCATAAAAACATAAAAGGAAGGTATGATTGAGACTGCCAGCAAATGAGATGAAGCATCACAGACAGAATTTTATGACTTTATAATAAAATGAAATTATGTTTACCTTATTCCCTCTACAAGTAAGACATTTAAAGAGTTAACTGCGTGTTAGCAGCGTTGTAATTCAGAAAGAGTAATTCACTGAAAAGATAAATTCCAGCATAATAAATATTGAAAAATATTGAAAAACCCACAGGAAAAGCTACAGGGTGTTCGTGGGCAAAGGCTGGTCAGTGAGGTGTTGAACAAAAAGCTATTCTTCCATCTGTAGCTTATATTTTTTTGCTACTTTATTTTGTGTGATCTGGTAGTATCTTTCTATATATTTATAAATTTATAAAACCTACAGAACTGGGATCTTCCTTACCTTCACAGTCTGTAATTTTGGGGGCAATGCTCCAAGCCTGTTTGCAGGGAATTTTTGGCATTTTTTTCCAAGATAGTTTCTGATTATTTCTTCATCCCCATCACTTGTATTCTCTTTGCCTATCTGCTCAATGCCAGGATCCCCAGCCTTGCTGAGCACTGAAGCAGCTTGATAGGAACCCTGGGCATCTCTTTCCTGCAACACAACAACCCCACTCCTTCCTCTTTGCTTCCTATTTATTTGAGAAATTATTCCAATATAGTTCCACAGCTTTCACAAGGACTATCCCAGCTTGATATGGAGTAATTCTCATTTCAGCCCCAAGCTATTTGGCCTGTGACACATCTAGGTAGTTTTTAGTCAAAGCAAAAATGCAGAGACTAAAAATGAGCCCACACAATATCAAAATTTAACAATAATGTTCTTTCCTTCTTTCATAGCCTCCAGCCTTGACAATGGATTTGTTAAGAAGAAAAAGGAACAGGTCACAAACATCATCAGTTTGATGGATGGGATCATACACATCCCTCCTGTGCTGGATGCTTCTGGTGGGGATTAATCAGAGAAAGGATAATTCAGAAGGAAACATTTAATGCAAGGTTAAAGGTATTTGTTTCTCATTGCTCTGTTGGCAGAAATGTTTTAGGGCAGCTATCAGCAAGGCTGGGGATCCTGGCATTGAGCAGATAGGCAAAGAGAATACAAGTGATGGGGATGAAGAAATAATCAGAAACTATCTTGGAAAAAAATGCCAAAAATTCCCTGCAAACAGGCTTGGAGCATTGCCCCCAAAATTACAGACTGTGAAGGTAAGGAAGATCTCAGTTCTGTAGGTTTTATAACAAGGTTTAGGAGTTCCACTGGATTAAGAACACCCTGGTTTTCATAGAAGTCATAGAATTTTGTTACCTTTTTTAAATAAAATAAAATAAAATAAAATCCTTAATTGGGTTAATCTATTGCAGGAATGTGCAACCTGCACAAGAATAATTCCGTTTGCAACCAACAGTATTCAGTTTATATTATGGTCCTTTTTGAGGTCAGACCTTTCCATTTTATTCATACCAATATATATGACTATAAAAATACAGGGAGCTGCCTAGACTCACAGGGCACTGAAGGAAACTATAGCAGAATATTTTGGTCACATTTACTGGTTCTTAGCAAGGCAGTCAGCTCTGAGAAGAAGAGCAGCATTACTGGGAAAGTGTCTTTCTTTATTCCCAGATCTTTTCCACAGTGGAAAAGCTTCTGGAAGCTTATGGAAGCTTCTTGGCACTTCTTGTCATTCAGTTTTGGCTTTGCAGTCAAAGGGGACCCAAGGAGAGGGCAAAACTTTGACCTCAGCACCACAGTCTGGAAGCAATAATAAGAAAAAAGTCATTTGCTGCTCTCTTCTTCCCCTTCTCCGGTGCTCAGTTTCTAATTACCCAGAGTGCTTGTGGCTGTCTTCACCTTGCTTTTGCATGCAATGAACGTGCCTGACATTTGAATGTTCTTTCCTGGAAATATAATCCCTTTAGCGACAAGCTTCCTGACACCGGGTGGGAGCAGCATCTGCAAGAACCCAGCTGGGAAACACTGAGTCAGGGCACAGAGGTGCAAATCAGGGCAGCAGTGAAAGCAAAGCATGCTACCTGCTTTGTTTTGCCTGCTAAAATCAAGTGCCAAAGCTTCCAGGTCCCTCTAGTGAGGCTTGAACCCTGGCTCAGAATTCAGTGGTGCTGATCTCTTTATTTTAATTCTTTATATATCAACAGCATGAATGTGGTCACTGCTATTCACTTTTGGGGCTTTGCTCCCGAGAGCATTCCCAGCTGTCTCAGACTTCCTGAAATTTTGGTTTTCATGTGAAACTAAAAAGAAACACAAGGGATTTTTCATGAACTGATTTTAAAACTCCCTCTCTTCAGAAATCAGACTTTTTCTCTATTGTAAGCAGGCTTCTTACATGAGAAATAGAACTTTTAAGCATCACTAGGGATGGGGATCATCCACACCAAAGTCTTGCTGTTTGCTTGTGTAGATTATTTTACATTATTTATTGCCTGTTTAGCAATGGGAGTATTTAGATGCTATTGTATATTGGACTATTGTCTATTGGTTTGCTCGACAAAAAAGTGAAAATGCCTCCCACCTTGGAATGTTCTTATCAATTTAATCTTACACTTTTAAAATTGAGAAGCTGAAAGAAATTATCAGAACAATCTAGCTCACTATTGCACAGATAATGGAAAGAGAGCTGGCAAAAATGGGACAATAGCTTATTTTTAAAACATTTTTCATTTCAAGAAGAAAAAACTCATTCAGGTGTGTGATTTCTTAAAGACCTTTATAATAAGGGTCCCTAGACCTTACTCTGACAGGTTCAGGCTAGATGAAAGAAATCTTTTGACAACTGCTCCTATGGGACTTGTTCTGCACCAGAAGTTGGAATAACCAAACCTTGCTGAGTGCCAGCCTGTGGTTTGGAGAAAAATCCATGCCAGAAATTTCAGTTCTTCCTTCTGAGGGCAGCTCAGGTCAGTGGCTCTCTCAGCTAGGATCTGAGGATGTTATTTTTATTATATTTGGTTATTAGTAAAGCTGATTATATTGGTAAACCTCTAACCTTTGATAATACCACGTATGCAGGAAAAATCAAATGATACCAACTCGAGAGAACAAAATTCAGCTCCTGGTGCAGAGCAGCCAGCTCAGGTTTCACTTCTAAAATTTCTGCGATCAACCTGAAAGGCAGAATGCTAAACACTTTGCAATATCTATGTATTTTCAAAGTATTTTCAAATCTCTGCACTCCTCCATTCCTTTATAAAGTACACTTCTTCCCCCATCTACAACACTTCCTCATATTAAAGCCATGTCCAGAAGCCTGCATATACAAAAAAGTGGATAACAACCCAGTTATGCTACTGACTGCAACTTGAAAGCTGGTGCTTTTTGGATTATTTGTGAGGTTCTGTTTGATGATGTCAGCTTATTTTTGATGTTTATTTGATGTTACTGGGTTAGCTTGAGTATGTTCTAAGTAAATTTTGCTGTGTGGCACAATCTGTCCTAGAAATATCAATAATGTAAGAGCTGCAATGAAAAACAGGACTTTATTCTTACAGTACTTATAAAGTAGACACAAATATATTTTTTTGTGCTATAGTTAAATATGAATTATAGACAAAACCACCATTTTTTTTTTTTAGAGAAATACATAAAAGAACAGACCACACACTGAGAATAGGAACTGTTCTGGCCATCATTCCTCCAATAAAAAAATTACTCTTTAAAGTACATTTTCTCTTGATTTGCTCATCCCTACCTAGATATCTCTAGTGCTATGGTTCTCCATTAAAGATTAATAAGCTTTACTAGTGAGCAGCTTCTAATGATGGTCAGATTCTCCTTTTCTCCAATTTTTCTGATGAGATGTTGATTTTTATTGTGGCTCAGAGTGGAACCTGCAGTGCCTGGCACTCAGTTATTCAGCAATTTTCCTCTCCAAAGTTCATCCTTAGCAGGTCATTTGCAAAAAGCATGGCAGGGAAATTGGCTTGTGCTGAAGTTTCCCTCACTGAACACATTGCCTGGAGAGTATTTGTTTGTGGGGATGAGATATCTAAGACTTAATACTGTCATTAAATTTGAGCAGTGCTTCAGCCTAATGGGATGCCTTCTGCTTGGTGCTGTGTATTTGCACAGCAAGAGAATGTTCTCCCTGCAATTTATATTTATCATTCCCAGGGAAACTCAGGGATTGCAGCTACAGGCAAAGACTGTGCTCAACAAAGCACTGGAGAAACAGAGCAGAGAGAAAGTCCCAGGTAGCCCTGTAAACAAGCAGACAAAAAAGTGGAAGTAGGAGCATAATAAAAACGTTAAAATGGTTCATCCAGCATCATGCAGCAACTCAAAGGAACTTTTGTCAATAAGATGCAGGGTGTTCAGATTCTCACTCTTGTTCTCTGACAATATGATGCTTTTCCCAAAACCACAATTTCTACATTACTGCTTTCCTTGTTTTCCTGATTAACTTCTCATCCCTGAATTACAGAAACTTGGCATTGTCTTTCTCCATACCTACACCAGGCAAAATTCAACATTTGTAGGTGGACTAAAGGATGTAAAAATAAATGCAATGAGTAGGCAGTTAAAGAACCTAGTGAAATGAGGCAACCAGGTGCCACTAATTGCCAGGTAGTGGGCATGAGCTTGTGTTAAGCCCACCTGTGCCTGATTAGGGTGGGCCCCTACTGCACATGAGCAGGATTAGGGGGCCAGTAAAGCTCACTCCTGAGGTAGCCAGGGAGGAGGCTAGCCACTTTTGGAGCAATAGCACCCATCCAGGCTCGTCAGCCCTGAGAGCAATAGACTCAGAGCACTATTCGTGAGTTTCAGCTGGAACACCTAGTTGGACCTTGGAGCGCCGTGCCCTAAAAGAGGTTCATCTTGCTACATCTGGTGGAGAATGCGGGCATAGACCTTGATCTAGCCCGTGCTCAGACAATTCAGAAGAAAGGGATTGTCAGCAAGCACCCCTGTTAATGAGAAGCTGGTGACATGGGCGAAGGAGCAAGAACTCTCCTCCTCCCCGTCCTCTGCGGCCGCATGGGAACTTTGGCAGGAGGTTAGGGACCTGTTGGGAAGCCTCCATACTCAAGAAATTAATAAAAACATAACCGGATTAGACGATACATGGGGAGTGGTGATCAATGCCCTAAAAGAAATAAAAGCCGAGGTGGAAGCTGCCATCACTGCCATTGCAGCACTTCCGCCAAAAGCTAGCATTGATACTACAGCACCACCACCAGAAGCAGGATCCGGTGTTGTCCCCACAGTGCCTCCACTATCCACCCCTCCTCCTGAGGGTGGAAAAACCCGGAAGGCGTTCTTAGGACTAAGGGACAACAGCCTTGCCATTAACAGCATGACAGGAAAGTCGCACCATTCTATAGCCGAGTTTCTATCAGACATCGTGCTGGAGGAAGAAAAAGAAACACCCGCTCCGAGCACCGAAAGAAATGAACAAAAGAATATGAAGATGCCAACAGCCCATGCCCCCGAGATGGGCGGCCCCAGCTGCTGCTTGAAACCACCCCTACTGCCACCTCCCAGCTCAGAAAAAGAGCATGGGAAAGAAGCGGCCACCCCACCAGCTGCATCCATCGGCCTGGAGGACAAAATAAAAGCCCTCCTGGAACAAACAAATCAGGCCGTGAAATCTTTAGAAAAAAGAATGACAGACATGGAACAACGCTTGTCTTTCCATAAATATTGAGACCCACCCACCCTCCCTGATGATGACAATGAGGACATTCCAACCCCATTGTTATCATGACAGAACAACCAAGGCATCAAAGGTGCTGATAAACCCCAACCTGGAAGATGGTCTGGTTTCATCCATGATGCCATTCTCGAAGGGGATTGGGAGGCCAGCACCATTGCTTGCCCTGTTCTGCACGATAACGACGGGCTGCCTCAATTCGAACAGCACAGTTGGAAAACCTTACAGCAAGCCAAGAAGACCCTGAGAGAGGGAGGATTAAAATCAGAGAGTGGTCAGGCTGTTCTGGATTGGCTTTTCACCGCCAACACTAATTGCCCCCACGCCTGCCGCAGTCTGGCCAGGTACCTGCTCACCCCCTCCGAGGAGATTGTCTGGGCCAAAGAATGGAAGCGCCTGGCCCAAGTGGAAGTAAATCGCCCTTGAGCACCCGGGGATCCACTATTAGGGATAACCACCGAGATGCTCACGGGCTCAGGACGCTATGCAGATGTCCAAATCCAGCTCCAGTTCCCGACTGTGCTCCACCATGTCGCTGCGCACCTAGCCCGCCAAGCCTTCTATGTGGTCCCAGAGCCTACTCCAGTCCCTTCATTTACTGTCATCAAGCAAGGGATGAATGAGCCTTTTCAACATTTTGTTGACAGACTCTGGCAATCTATCATGGCTCAATCCGAGCTGGGAGCAGAGCAAAAGGAATCCATGTTCAAGCTACTGGCATTTGAAAACGCAAATCCGAGAATGAAGTCACTGTTCTCCACTTTACCAAAAATGGCTGACGTCTTGGAGATGCTAGAGGTAGCTGCCAGGGCCACCCAAACACAACAAAACCAAGGCATGGCCAGTGCCTTTGCCGCCGCCCTGGAACCCACTCAAAAGCTCCTCGCAGCAGTTGCGCAGAAACTAGACAGAAGGGAAAATTGATACAGAAGGAGAAATCGATCAAGAAAATCCACCCCTGTCTGTTTTCGATGTGGAGCCACAGGCCACTCAGCAAGAGCTTGCTCAGCCACATTGTGGTGTGACCGATGCCAGAGAGACAACCACAACAACCTGGCATGCAGGGTTGCAAAAAATGGAAGGCGCAGCGCGCAAGGCCCCCGCGCCATGACACAAGTAGCTGGGCCAGCGCTTTACACCAGCTCCCCGTCCCAGCCACAAGGGGAAGCCTGGGCATCGATATGCCCTCAGCAATAGATGTCACCCTCACGACAACACAGGTACACCGGATACCGACGGGAATATATGGACCAATATACCAAGAAGATAGCATGATTGGAGCGTTCTTGGTGCGTTCTTCCATTGGGGCATTCTTCCACTGGAGTTGCAGGACTCGTTGTGCTCCCAGGAGTTATAGATGCGGATTATACAGGGGAGATCATGATTACTTGTTTTACATTAACGCCTCCCCTGATAATCAAAGCAGGAATCTGGCTAGCACAACTGGTCCTCCTCCCAAAAATGAATCTGGGAGAGAACGCCCCCGTGGCATGAGGCAGTCAAGGCTTTGGATCTTCTGGAAGCACTCTGGTAACCTTAGTGCAACAGATAAAGACAAGGCCCATCGTAATTGTGAAGCTGACCTCTGGAAAAGAGGTCAAGACCTTTTCCATGATGGTGGACACCGGGGCTGATGTTACAATAATCAACCTTAATGTGTGGCCTTGTCACTGGAAACTTATCACTGCCCACAATGCCATCCAGGGAATAGGTGGTGGTTCCACCCCCCTTCAGGCCCTTAAACCCGTGCAATTACAGTTTCCCGAAGGACAAGGTGTGACCGTACATCCCTATGTCTTGCCGTTACCGGGGCAACTTGGAGGGTTGGTTGGCAGGGAAGTTATGAGCCAAATAGGGGCTGTTCTCTCCATCCCTGAACCCAGCCAACCCCCTCAACATTTTTAATAAGGGCCACTGCAGAAGTGCCACCAACTCCCAGACTGCAATGGAAGACAGACATCCCTGTTTGGGTGGAGCAGTGGCCCCTATCCAAAGAGCGGCTAGAAATCGCCAACCATCTGGTAAAGGAGCAGCTGGACGCAGGACACATCCAGCCGTCTATCAGTCCTTGGAACATGCCCATCTTCGTAGTTCCAAAGAAGACAGGAAAATGGTGATTACTGCATGACTTGTGCAAGGTCAACAACCAGATGTGGCCGATGGGCGCCCTCCAACCCAGGCTGCCCCTACTTACAATGTTACCCAGAGGCTGGCACCTTCTGGTAATTGACCTCAAGGATTGCTTCTTCACCGTTCCCCTACATCCTGAAGACACGGCTCGCTTCGCCTTCACCATCCCATCGATCAACAAAAGCGAACCTGTGAAGCGATATGAATGGGTAGTGTTGCCCCAAGAGATGAGAAATTCCCCAATGATATGCCAAATGTATGTGGTATGGGCACTCTTGCTGATCCGAAAAGAAATGCTGGACACACTAATCTACCACTATATGGATGACATACTGCTTTGCCAGAAAGCCCCATTCCCCGACAACATTAGTCAGATATTGACCAATCAACTGAAGACAAAAGGATTAATTGTAACTCCTGAGAAAGTGCAAACACAATCGCCCTGGAGCTACTTAGGGTGGCAAGTCACTCACGCCATGGTGAGACCGCAAAAACTAGAAGTGATCAACTCGATCAAAACATTGAATGATGCCCAAAAGCTAGTGGGCGAGCTTCAATGGGTCCGACCCATTATAGGTCTTACCAACGTGGATATCCACCCCTTTTTGTCACCATTACGGGGCACACAACCAGGTGCGTTAGTGGACTGGACCAATAACCATACCAATGCGTTAAAATGGGTCATCCACAAACTGGCAACCGGCTTTGCAGATCGTCAAGATGCCACCCAAGCCATTGGAGTCTGGGTATGCAACCACCCTTCATTCCCATTTGCACTGCTGTTGCAGGATTTCAACTGGCAAAGGGAAAATGGGGAACACCACCATGACAACTGTGACCAAAACCACAACCAAAGCTCTCCAAAATCAGACTCGATAGCCATCTTGGAATGGTTATTTCCACCCCACATGGCCCAGAAAGGTATCTGACAACGAACAGAAATAACGGCATTCCTGATACAAAAGGGACGACTACGTTGCCTTGAAGTAGATGGTCGAGAGCCAGGATGGATCAGCATCCCATCAAAACAATTGATTTTGATTGGTTGCTGCAACGCTCTATACCACTACAACTCGCCTTGTTAGAATACTCTGGAGATATCCATCAGGGAGGCCCAAAACACAAGCGCCTACAGGCCATCAGCCAGTTCCATTGGATAGAACGACCAATTGTTTCAGAGCGTCCAGTGCCTGGTATCACCGTGTTCACTGATGCCGGAAAAAGGTCGAAAACGGCCGCCTGCGTATGGCAGGATAAGGGACAGTGGAAGCAACATTTGATTCCGGGCACCAACAAAGACAACCTGCAGATTCTGGAACTACTGGCTATCATCTGGGCCCTAACACAATGGTGACGTGTCCCCCTTAACATCGTCTCTGACTCGCAATATGCGGTAGGAGTGGCGAACCCTATCAAGGATGCTCTTGTCAAGCCAGTACAAAACCAACGGCCACTGGAATTCTTCCTCACATCAGAGCGTGTGCTGAAAATTCGCACACAACCGTGCTGTATTCTTCACATCCGTAGCCATAAAACATCATTAGGCCTAGGGGAAGGAAATGCAAAGGCTGACTCCCTGGTCAGCCTAGGAATGCAGGGTCCTGTAAGCCAGTTCGCGAAGGCTCAAAACAGCCATTCCTTGTTCCACCAAAATGCCAGGGCATTGAAGCGCATGTTTGCAATTCCATGGGAAAATGCAAAAGGGATTGTTAAAGCATGCCCTAATTGCGCACAGTTTGGCCCTACCCTAGTAGTGGGAGTCAATCCAAGTGGGCTGCAAGCAGGAGAGATCTGGTAGATGGATGTCACCCACGTTCCAGAATTTGGACGACTCAAGTATGTCCATGTGACCATAGACACATTCTCAGGCATGCTTTGGGCGACAGCTCAGACAGGGGAGAAGGGTTTACATGTGGTCCGTCACCTGACCAATTGCTTTGCTGTTATGGGGGTCCCTCAAGTAGTAAAAACTGACAATGCGCCTGCTTATATAGGCGGAAAGGTCGAGCAGTTTCTTGCTACTTGGGGAGTAAAACACATTACAGGGATCCCTCACAGGCCAGGCGATAGCGGAAAGAGCTAATCGCACCCTGAAGACATATCTACAATAGCAAAAAGACAGCAAAAACATGGACCCACAGATGTTGCTTAGCAAAGTGCTTTTTACACTGAACTTTCTTAGTCTAAGCCGCAGTTCCCAACAACCCCCCGTGTTACTCCGTTACTAGTCCCAGAAAATAACCCGCACGCCAGAAGTCCAAATCAATTACAAGGATCCATCTACAGCTCAGTGAGTAGGGCCCAAGCCGCTACTGTTTACTGGAAGAGGTTATAGCTGTGTCTCCACAGACTCTGGACCTCTTTGGGTACCCAGTAAATGGACACGCCCTGCCGCGACCAGATCATTAATGGATAACAATGCATCATCCAGCAGCTCAAACTGAATAACCTTGCTGAATTTGCGTGTTTTGACATTGTATACTTTTGAACTTCATATATTTTTTGTCTTCCTCTAAAAAAAAAAAAAAAGGAGGAATTGTCATTTTTGTTGTATTTGTGTTTATTATGTACTTATTACAATTGTCACAGTAGTTCCTCACAAAAAAAAAAAAAAAAAAAAAAAAAAGGAGGAGGGGAGGGAAATGTAGTGAAATGAGGCAACCAGGTGCCACTAATTGCCAGGTAGTAGGCATGAGCTTGTGTTAAGCCCACCTGTGCCTGATTAGGGTGGGCCCCTACTGCGCATGAGCAGGATTAGGGGGCCAATAAGGTAGCCAGGGAGGAGGCTATAGCCGCTTTTGGAGCAATAGCACCGATCCAGGCTCGTCAGCCCTGAGAGCAATAGACTCAGAGTTCGTGAGTTTCTGCTGGAACACCTGGTTGGACCTTGGAGCGCCGTGCCCTAAAAGAGGTTCATCTTGCTACAAAGAACCTTTAAGAACAGGGTTATCTGAAATTTTGAGGGCATAATGGAGTCTTCAGTTTCATGACAAAGGTTTATGTTGCCACACATTGCTTCAGATTGGGGAATTATGTGTAGTGCTAGATGATTTCAAGTGAACAAAAATTCATTTATCTTTGTCTGACTTGCTCATACCTACCTCAGCTAACAAAAAATTCACAGCTTCCCTCAGACTGCTAAAATAGAAGATGGCAAAAAAAGAATTGGCTATGTCAGTACCCCAAATACCGCAATCTGATGTGTTGGTCAGAGAGATAAAACTTAAAATCACCTCTCTCAGAAAACATTTATACTAGTAAATAATTAATTATGTAAGAATCTCTTGGTAATTTTCATTATGAAATTAATTATTTAATTATATTTCACATCTTAGGAAATAGCAAACAATTAACCAAGGTCAAGCAAAGTTTCAGCCAGTCCAGGAGGAAATTTGTCATATACTTGCCAGGTAAAATTTATGCTAAACTAAGAAAGGCAGACATTCAAACACTAGCTAGTGAGAAAAAGGAAAATTACCCCAAAAGTCAGGCCTCAGCCAATTCAGAGAGCCATAAAAAAATTATAAGTGCTGGCAAGCAGAAGCTTTGTGTTCCCTCTGCTTTCCTCACATGTAGGCAGGAGGGACATGACTCTCAAGGACTCTTGTAGCAACCCCACTGAGCTGCATCAGCAGGGACCTCCTGGATGATTTGGTTTAAGCTGCTTATTCAAAGGAACTGCTGGTCTGTGTTCAATAATTAATCTTTAGGTTTGTAACTGCTCTTTGAGATGCTAGTAGAATCTGAGGGAATTTACACACACAGATATCCCCTTCCCAGCTCCACAGCCTGGAAAACATCTCCCCTCTCTATTTTGTGCCCACTGATGCTGCTGAATTGGACAGACGTCTTCAAGACACTTTGAAGAGCAAGGACTTTGCTGCAGAGGATCTGGAGGGCATCCATCAGGGAAGCCTTTCCCTGGAGCTCTTAAGGTACCTTTGAGGCATTTCACCTTTGGAAGTCAGTGTTTCCCAATTTCTTCATTGTTGCCTTCAAAAAAAAAAAAAAAAAAAAAAAAAAAAAATCCATCTCAAAACAGCCTCAAAGCAATGGCTGCTGAATGTGCAGAGCTCTATTTGTTCCAACAAGCAGGTCTGGCCAGATCATTGGGAAGGACCTGGATGGTTTATCAGCATAGCCTGATCTGGATTTGCATTTAACCAGACACTAGGAGTGAGAAAAATTGGTAGTAAATGACTAAATGAGGCTGTGCCCTCAGCACAGGGTTCCAGCTGGGACTTCCAGCACAGATCCATCCTCCTGGATTCTGCTGCAACTCAGAGCCTGTAAAAGGGAGGCTGAAGATGATGCCAAGTTCTGCCAGGATAGGCAGAGCACTAACAGAGGAAGAACAGGAAAATCCCTGAGGACAGAGCTTATCCACCTCTTCTGGTGGAAACCATCAGCTCCCTGATCAATAGCAGTCTGGCTGCTGGGAAGCACAACCAGATGATTATTTGTAGCTGCTCAAGAAAAGCTGCTGGGGTAATGGATCTGAAGAGCTTGTGGTGGTTTAAGAGAGAGAAAGAAGTTGCCACTAGAAGAGCTTCAAGGGACCAGAGCTGGTTAGGATAATATTGGTGAAGGGAGATGTCTCCAGGTAGTCCTAATTGGGCTGGAAGTCCCACAGAGGTATTCACTGGTGCTGATGCTAAATGTTATCACTAGAACTCCAGTAACTCCCAGTTTTGTTATGCTAAACAATCATTTAATTTAGTAACATTGTTGTAATTCTAGATTAATTACCTCAGTCTTAATTGGACCTAAGGGGAAAATAAACTGAGAACATCCTGGCAAAAAAAAGTATGATTTAAGGTGTTTTCAGAAATGTGCTAATAATACATGGTGACTTCTGCTGGTAGTGGGGCTTTCACATTTGAAAAGCCATTGCCTTCCGTTTCTGGGCATAACTAGCTTTCTGGGCATAACTTCATGAGATCAAGGGATCTTTAAAAAGAAGAAATTAGCATGAGTTAGCTTAGTTCAAGCCTAAAAAGAGGATCAAGCTTTGAATCTGAACCCATTGCCCTAACAACAACATTTTCAGTTCCAGAAACTGCTTCCAATTTTTCTCTCTACCCTTCACACCAAAGTTTGTAGAAATCAACTTTTTTAACTATCATCTGTTACAAATCCTCCCCTGAGCTGCTTGAACAATTGTTTCCTTTCCCCCCTTCAAAGATTTTCTTTTAAAGGCCGATGCTTAATTCTTCAATGAAGTCAAGTTTTCAAATAAGCAAAGAAAAATAATACAATGAATACACTGGGGCTTTTCAGTGCTTTTCTCTTTTTGTTATTCCACCAAAAGAAAAACTAATTGGTCTGCAGTTCAGTTGCCTTGAGCCTTCTCCCTTCTGAAATGTCCATTATTAAGTGGTTCAGTTGTCAGAAGGATTTAATCCCTAATCAGTCTTTGCTATCAGATCCTGCAGACTGCCAGACAAATGTTAGACTTTAATTTACTACATTTTTCTTGATGGGTGTCTGCAGCACCAGATGCCATCCACAGGGATGGGAACAATGCTCCATCTGGGACACCTTCCTGCACTTCAGCTTTGCTGGAATGGTTCACAAGCTAACTGGGGTTTTCTTTCCTTCTGCTCTCCCAAGTGATATTTTTCACAGTTGCTCTAATTAGTAGTTACACTTGTTATTAAACTTAGATTTCATATGAATTTAACTTCCTTTAAAGCAAAGGCAATGTGTTAATACTATTTTTCCAGCCAAAGTTCTACACTTTTTTAAAAAAAGCTCTTACTTTAATCTCCTATTTGTACTTCCCTTACATTTTCTGTACTGGTCATGACCTGCCTATAAACATCTTCATTTCCTCACACCCCCAGTTTATAACTGGAAATAGCACTACACTATTTCAGTATTCAGCCCTGGGCACTATGGTTTGTCTGCTTTTATGAAGCTTGGAAGAAATATTTTTAACCCAAGAAAACTGTGTTTTGCTCAGGCTGAAACATGAACTTTAGTTTCTGCTCCAGGTATTTATGTTCTTCCAGGACAATTTGCCTGTAACAATTAACTCTCTTTCTGTTCCCCTATGGCTTGCCCTAGAAGTCAACTCCTTAAACTTCTTTTCACCTGCAGTTCTAACAGATCTCTTTGAGTCCACAAACAAATCTGAGGACAAACATCATTGCCAGCAATGAAAGTTGCACAGTTGTTTGCCATTTTCTTAGTTCTTTGAGGGGGTTAAAGCATAAACACCAATTTTTCTGGTGGAACCACTCAGTGAGATGAAGAGTTTTATGATAAAGTAAATTTTTAAATCCATTTGCCATCTCAGCTGATTATGCAAAGAACCTGAGATGAGCCTCAAAGGTATGAACATTCTTAGCATCAAAGAGTTGTTGCTTATCCCAGACTGGGTACCTTTGTGATGCTACTGGGAGTGTATTGTTCAGTGTACTGTGCATTGTTTTAACATCACCTACACATCTAATTCAGGTGGAATTTATTTAAAAACACAGTCACCATGCTGAACAGTGTGAAGATCAAAAGACTTTAAAATCACTCTGATTTCAATATTTTCCACTACTTGTGTCTCTCTTCCAGCTCTAAATCAGCTTCAGTTCTACATGCAGTCTTATCAATATTTTATAGGTAAATATGTATACACCCAGGCCACAGTGATTACTCAAAATTCACTGAGGCAACAAAACTATATTTTCTGAGTTATTCCTACTGAAAGGTGTTTTCTTCTTTGTAACAAAAGCATTACATCAGGGTCACCTGTGATTTACTGTCATATGAGAAAACCAGATAATAACATTGCACCAGGAAATTCAAAAAATAACTGAAAAAATTATTCCACATGACAACCTTGTGCTTCTCTAATTTTAACCTTTGGAAAAGTAGAAAAGAAAATTTAAAAGGTTCCCCAAACGTTTCTCTGTGATTGCGTGTGGATGTATCATTTTCTTTTAACTCCCCTCCTCCCGCCCCTTTTTTTAAAAATCTTTTGAAGCCTCACACTTTGAATCACTAAAAGAGGAAAACTAAAATTAGTTCTGAGAGAACAGAAAGCAAGATGAGAAATAAGGTGGGCAGCATGACATGATTATGGACCCATGGAAACAGGAGAAATGAGTCACTGAAAGCCAGGGATCCTAACAAGGGAAGGTAAAATAAAGAAGAGGTAAAGCAGTCAAAAATATTAGTACATGAACTGAAGTATGTTGAAAAGCATTACTTTAAAGTAAACCAATTAATGATGTCTGCAAACTAAGTAAAATTGTGTGGTAGTGTATCTTTAAAAAATACATTTCCCACACACAAATATAGTCTTTAGATGACCACAGTCCAGTAAAAAAAAAAAAAAAACAGCAAAATTCCCAGAGGAACATAAAATTACTACCAATTAACACAATTCAGGTCACTGCTGGCAAAAGTATAAATCAAATGTGGGAAATATAATGATTTCAGCTTCACCTTTCAAAAAAAAGCACACATCAGACTCCACGTATTGAATGTTTGCTGCTGTTCTTTAACAATCTCAAATACAAAACTGCTCTGGGTTTTTTCCTGTGGTCAGTGGAAAAGAGAAAGCACAAGAAAGCTGATTTCAGCAGTAGCCTGGCAGGTAGTACACACACATGGAAAATTTGTGTGGATTTGCCCCTGCCCCCTGCTGAGGAAGGTCAGAGATTGCTTTTACACCTTCTTGACCCATAACACTATTTCACACAGTGATCCCTCCTGTCCTCCTGCTGGGTTTTCAAAGATAAAGATGTCCTGATGCAACTTGGCCTTTCATAATAGGATGGCTTGAGCCAACCTTGAGCTACTCAGGCATCAGCACCTCATGGGTGCCCCAGAGCATCACAACCACTGCCTCCTTCCATGGGGACACTCAGGAACCCATGGCTTTGATAAACTGTTAATCCATAGAAAAACAGGCACAGCACTGAGCAGAGAGCCCCTGATTTCCTTTCATTTTAGTCATATGTAAGTGTAAGTTTCAGTGTCCTAGATTCTGTCTCTTGCCACATAAAAAATGGACACACCCAGAGGACATCCCAGTAGTCTCCCAGTTTCCCTACTCTTTTCTAGGACAGTTCAGGATGGGCCAAACACCTGCCTGTCAGAGGTCCCCGTTTATTCATGTAGGATGCTCCCAGTCAAAGAGACCTCCTACATCTTGTTCTAAACATCTCTGTTCCTCTTTGATGCTTCCAGAGAACTTCTGCTTCTCTCCACCCCAACAGTCCCTGAACACAAGGACATCCTCTTTGGGCAGGATCTAACAAGGACATGAGACAGCATCCAAGATGCACATTCCCACAGAAGGAAAGGACCTGTGACATGGAAATGCATCAGGTCACACCCTGGTGGACACAAAATTGAAGGGAGTTTTCTGCTTATTTGATGTTTCTGTCTTGAAGTGAATTTATAACTGGTAATTGCTTTGATCCCACAGCCATAGTGATGAAATCTTGAGGTAAGTGGTATCTTGTTTGGCAGAATTATTCTCTATCAGTAAAAACAGCTGTCCCCATTTGCAGTGGACTGGATGAAAAATCAGCTGATGCCTCTGGAGGAGCAGGATCATTCCCCCAATCAGGACTATGGCAATACAGAGACTTTTGTAGCTAAACTGCTTCATCACCTGGTAGATAAAGCTTTGAGTCTCCTTTCTTCCAAGAGAAAATAAAATGCAATACCTAACAAATGACATGGTTTTAGAAAATGCAACCTGAAGAATGCATCAACTAAAAAATGCATCAGGCTCGTGCTAAGCACTGAGAAAAATCACACAATTTCATCAAATCTTCAGTCATCTTTAATCACAGATGCTGAGCTATGCTTCCAAGTTACATTTACACAGCTCTGGGCACTAAATTCCAGCATTAATCAGTTTAAACCTTCGGTAGTTTCCCCTTCAGGAGTTTTGACTTAATCCCTTTCCTGCAAATTGTTCATTTCTTAACCATTAGCAAATATTAACTTCTTTTTTTAACTGATGACTTCAAGAGCATCCACTGGAAACACAGTGACCCCTACTTTATAAGAAAATGGAATTTGCTGAGGAAAAAGTTGTTACTGAATCACCTGGGCAGGAGTAATCTACTCTTGTATATGCCAACAGAAGCCATCTGCAAATAATTCTGAAAATGAACAAGTGTAGTAGATTTTTTTTATTTATTAAAAGAAGACTTTGCAAAAGTCTTGCAGCCTTTAAAACCTTACAAAATATTGCACTGGGAGATGACCTTGTTAACTCAAAGCTTTGCTGTAAGCTAGGTGCTAGCAGTCCCACAAGAAACATCATACAAGAAATCTTTTATAACATATTTTACCTTGCAGATTTTAAATGTAGTCACTGGGCATTCAGAAAACCAAAAAATTAAAACAGCCAAGTCAGACATTCACTTGAGGATGTTTCAGACAGAGCCATTAATTTCTATCAATGTTCCAAAGTTTCCCTGAAGCTCAGATTCAGTCTTCAGCAGAATTACCCAGTCCCTAATCTACATTCTCAAATCCTTTTCAGACCTGTATCCTCATGGCCACACACCAGGCAGAGGGTTACAGCACAGCTGAGCATCCTCCTCCCACCCACCCTCCTTCAGGAGCTCAGCCAACTCCCAACACATGCAAAGCCCTGAGAAAGTTCAATGGTTGTCAGTACAACCAATCTAGGAAATTTCTGATGAAATTAAGTTTTTTTTTAACCAAAAAAGAAGGCAAGTTAGTCAAAAAGAATAAGATTTCCAAGAAAATAATAGCTTCCATTCACCCTCACTCTTTATTTTCCACTTAGGGATTTTGAAATAATATTTTTTTTCTCTTGACATTTTGGGAGAGGGGTTTTTATTATTTTTTTTTATTGTTACAGACAAGTGAAGTGGTCAAAATCAACACAAAGCACTTTGAAATCTTCAAAACCACATTCCTCAATTGGTCCAAAATGAAACTTATTTTCTGAAAAAAAAAAGGATGTCAAGGTTTATCCATCAGTCACTCTCTGACCTGAGTTTACTTCCAAAATCCACAACTAGTAAAGTCAATTTCTGCTAGAGAAAACAACAGAAAAATGGGGGGCAATGCTAGAAAAAAGGGGGCAATGATGAAGTCCTACAGTTGGCTCAAATTCATCAGTACATTTAATGAATTTTTTAATGTGCTTTGTCTTTCTCATGCTTAGCTACTCCTAAATAAAACATCTGGGATCAGCTTCTGGGCACTGTCGGTACTCAGGTTTTGTACAGATTTATGTATCTACTCAGCACACTGAACTAATTTGAACTTAACTTGGTTACCATCCTCTTCAGAAATAAATCTGACTACATCTCCAGTTTTCAAGGCATTTTAATGGTTAGTAAAATATTTTGGTGCTTTTATTAGTTAAAAAACACCTTTCTCCAATATGTGATATTACTCTGTGATGCATAATGAACCCAACAGAGTTCACTATAAGGAGCCATCCAGATCTATGAACTGAATGCTGTTGAAATGAATTATTCTTTAACCTCTAATTCATAATTCAAAGCCTAATAGGTCTCCAAATACAGGCTGTGTTATAGAGATTAATGCATGCATTAATGAACTTTGAATACAAGGGCAAGTTCTGGTGCTGCTGCTTTCTGTCATAACTTCTGCTGAAGGGTAGAATTTTAATAAATGACAAACCAACTCCAAAATCCACAGTCCCAAAAGGGCAGCATCCTGACTCACTTAAAGATTCAGCAGTTATACAGAGTGTTCCTAAACATTGTGTTTGACTTTCTTGTTGGGAATGCCACCAGTTTTCCAGGCTTGGTTCCCACCTGACATCAGCCTGAATTTCCACCCAGCATTTTGCTGGCTCCCGGTAACACGGTTGTGGATTCAAACTCCAAAAATTATTTATTATATACGTCCCAGATTCAGTGAGAACTGGGTATCCAGCACACTTATCATTTGAACCATCTATTCTGCTTCAAATTAACTGTATTAAGAAACAAATAGTGTAAAGGAACACCAGGAGAGGACAAGCCAAGCCCTGTTCCATGATGAGGGGCTTAATGGCAAAGCTCATCAGTGTTTCAATCAAAGGACAAGCACCAAGCATCTTCTCCAGAGGTTCCTGTTGCAGCTGGACATCAAACGGTGAGCATTTTTCAGATAGAACCTCATGTAAACATTTCAGAAAATCTCTGCTAGCTCTTACTACCCCAAATCCTTATTTTGCTTTTTGCAACTAA
The DNA here is from genome assembly GCF_036169615.1 of Heliangelus exortis. Taxonomy (NCBI): domain Eukaryota; kingdom Metazoa; phylum Chordata; class Aves; order Apodiformes; family Trochilidae; genus Heliangelus; species Heliangelus exortis. The sequence goes on along the minus strand of NC_092428.1, from coordinate 29,951,153 downwards.
GACAGTAATGCAGTTAAAACACTATTTCTGCTTCTTATCCCAAGGAATTTTACATGGTAATTTTCATTTTTCATCTGTAGCTTTCTAAAGCTGACACTCTGAAGAGGTCTGCAAAATAGCCACTTGAAAGCCACGCAAAACCACACTGCCACAGGTTTTTAGACATTAATCTCATTTAAACAAAGAAAAGAAATCCCTTTCAACTTCAAAAAAAAAACAAAAACTCTTTGTTCAGCAGATACCCAGGGTTTGGGTTTATTTTCTGCCTCACAGGGCTTATTCCTAAATTCCTGATGAAATATAGGAAGAATTTCAATTGTTCCATTCCCCATTCTTTTGGGGAAGTTTTCTTCACCTCCACAAATATAGCAAGGGGAGTCCCCAGCTGCCTCAGAGCCAAACCTGAATTTCCTCCACGATTTCTCCCTCCTGCCTGCAGTAGCTCTGGCTCTCCACGTGCAGCTTTACATCAGGCTCTTTGGCTACTTCCCAACTAGTTTTTGTGGTTACCCAACCCTCTTCTCCCCTAATGCAGACCAAAGATGAAGCACTTCCAACTGCCTTGGGTATTTCCACCACCATTTCCCTGCCTGATGTCCACCAGTCCTGGGCAATCCAGGAGGGAAAGCACTTTTATTCTGAGTGTGGCAACAAAACCTGATGCTAAAACTTACTCCTCTCTATGCCAAGATGTTTGTCAGATTTGGTGCTATTTTTTTTCTCTCCAGGTTTTCAGATATGGCAAAAGCAAGTCTTAGAGAATTTGCTAAACTGAGCATTTACTCTGATTTGAGGCTGTGTCCCTGCTCATCTTCCAGAGTTGAAGTTTTGTGGCTATCATGGCATCAGGAATCTACTCAGTTCTTCATCTGCATTTGCAGAGAGCAATAATACTGATGGTAACAGAAATCTCCAGTGTTGACACAGGTGTTTTCTCTTTGCTAGAGGCAAAACTTCCACATTTCAGCTCCACAGATCTGCAGAGTTGCCTTGGCCATTGATTTCTGTCTACAAGACTCCCCTGGATTCCTCACTAGGGCCTGACAGATAATTCCATCTTACAGAAAATGCCACTCCAGTGTGGCTTCAAATCTGTTCAAAATCTGGATGTGCAAGAAATTCTACATAAAAGCCTGTCTTTGCATTAAAAAAAAAAAATTATTTTACACATATACTCCTCTTTTACAAGCTTTCCCATATTTAGTTAAATTACTTTGTTATATTTGCATATCACCTTGAAAATGTCTGTGAAGGAATGCAGCAAACATATTGACCTTATTTAGACCAGGAGTGATGCTACTGAGATGAGTGGAGTTTATAATGAATGCCAGCATACAAAGGAAGAAGTAGGCCAGGTACAAGTATGTTTTATTTAAGCCTCCAAGTTCCTAGGTGCACAGCAGTATTAATTGCAGCATAAAATGCCATATGAGATTCATTTGCAAAAAAGAAATTTGGGGTTGTATATATGGAATATATACAATAGGGTTAGTAGTCCACAGACAAAAAACCATTGATAATTATCAAGCTGAAAAGATAAGGATGCTCCAAGAGCTTCTTTTTAGGGAACAGAACTATAAAATATCTTCATAAATAACTTGGATAGTATACACTAATACTGTAAGTTCTATATTCATCAAGTCTGATGTTAATGCCAAATTTCAAGAGGCCAGAAGTCAGAGAACACCAGCAAACTTCATAAAACACATTAAAGTTTCAGAAACTGGACTTGTGTGGTTGAATGAAACTCAGCACTCTTTAGGGGAGAAGGACACAGAAATGAGCTAACTTATTTAAGGACAACATGGGTACATTTTATAATAATAATAATAATAATAATAATAATAATAATAATAATAATAATAATAGACCAGCAAATTGATATGACCTAATCATAGAATCATAGAATCATAGAATAGGCTGGGTTGGAAGGGACCTCAGAGATCATCGAGTCCAACCCTTGATTAACTACCGCTGCAGTCACTAGACCATGGCACTGAGTGCCACATCCAGTCTCTTTTTAAATGTCTCCAGGGACGAAGAGTCCACTACCTCCCTGGGCAGACCGTTCCAATGTCTGATCACCCTTTCCATGAAAAAATTCTTTCTAATATCCAGTCTGAACTTCCCCCGGCACAATTTAAGACCATGCCCTCTTGTCTTACTGAGAGCTGCCTGGGAAAAGAGACCAACCCCCACCTGGCTCCAACCTCCTTTCAGGTAGTTGTAGAGAGCAATGAGGTCTCCCCTGAGCCTCCTCTTCTCCAGGCTGAACAGCCCCAGCTCCCTCAGCCTCTCTTCATAGGGTCTGTGCTCGAGTCCCTTCACCAGCCTGGCTGCCCTCCTTTGGACCTGTTCCAGGACCTCAATATCCTTCTTGAACTGAGGGGCCCAGAACTGAACACAGTACTCGAGGTGAGGCCTCACCAGGGCTGAGTACAGGGGCAAAATCACCTCCTTGGACCTGCTGTCCACGCTGTTCCTGATACAGGCCAGGATGCCATTGGCCTTCTTGGCCACCTGGGCACACTGTTGGCTCATGTTCAGCTTCCTGTCAATCCAGACTCCCAGGTCCCTTTCTGCCTGGCTGCTCTCCAACCACTCTGTCCCCAGCCTGTAGCGCTGCATGGGGTTGTTGTGGCCAAATGCAGGACCCGGCACTTGGCCTTGTTGAACCTCATCCCATTGGAATCAGCCCATCTCTCCAGTCTGTCCAGGTCCCTCTGCAGAGCCCTCCTGCCTTCCAGCTGATCGACACTCCCCCCCAGCTTGGTGTCATCTGCAAATTTGCTGATGATGGACTCAATCCCCTCATCCAAGTCGTCAATGAAGATATTGAACAGCACTGGGCCCAGCACTGATCCCTGGGGGACACCGCTGGTGACCGGCCGCCAACTGGATGCAGCCCCATTCAGCACCACTCTCTGGGCCCGGCCCTCCAAGCCAATTCCTAACCCAGTGCAGAGTACGCTTGTCCAAGCTGTGGGCTGATTTTGCAAACTGCTGTCACATGTTCATTGATTTTCTGCTTTCAAAAAGTGTGTGCAATGATTCCATTTTTACCTTTTCCTTGCCTCATTAAAATGAATCCTTCCACATTAAGATCATCACCCTCAGACTGCATGGATTTAAAAATAAAAATACCTCAACCTTTAGAGCTAATGCATGCTCACATTTTATAGTAATGGGCATGGTATCTACCAAATTTATTCTAAGCTACTTTGTTACCACAAAGAACTTCAATAAATCATATCTATTAAAAGTCATTTCACTTTATACTTATTTGGCTTGCAAAGTCAAGCACCCAAAAATTAGATAATACCCAATTTTCTCTGCAGCCGCTGAATTTATTTTCTCCTGTGTCACTAATGTGAGAGGATACTAGGAGGGAAATAGTGTAGGATTAAACACCATATAGATAGGCTAGATTTATTTTTCATGATATCAGTTCATAAATGTCTAAGATGGTAATATAAGCATGGATAAGTGACAAAGAAAGAGAGGATGAGCTACATGTGTTGGGTCGTAAGTACTAACAGGCTGACAAAATGTGTTAAAAGATGATGAAAGAGATGATGAAAAAGATGACTGGTTTCTCAGAAACAACTGCCTATAAAGTGGCCACAAATATAAAGTGAGCAATTTATTCACAAGACAACAAAGTTTTTAATGGTTAGAACTAGGTAGAGTTTCAGAAATCTCTTTCAGAAGAGACAAGGGCAGAAAAAAAAACTTCAGAGATCTGGAGGGGAACCCTGAAGAGCCCCCAGAGAGCATTGACCTGAGCTGGTAACAGTGCTGGAGACACCTTCCAACCTAAATCCTGTGATCCCAGGGTTCTTCTCCCTTCATTTGTTCGTTCTGTTTTTCACATTTACTGTCCCCAAGTGCTATGGAGAAACATGGAAGTGAGGCAAGGTGTTAATCACATCATGCAGCAAAATGAGAGCAAGAAGAAAGCAGGGTTCAAACACTGAAAATCCTCCCTGCTATATATCTTCTGATCTTGATCACTCTGTTACTACCCATTAAATGCTACATTCATTAACAGCTTTGCAGCAATAAATAATACAAGCAAGATGAAGAAAACCTGAATGTCATTAACTGCAGAAAACCTCCCCAGAAGGTGACTATTCAGAGCAGAAATGGAAATTGGGGCTCACTTGGCACAGCCTGATCCAGGAGAGCTGCTCTCTCAACTCAACTTGAATCCCTCAGAAGTTCTTTTTGTAGGGAAGGTCAGGGCCTTCCTGTCACCCCATAGGAATCACAAAATCCAAACCAACCCTTTCAAGGCTGCCTGGGTGTCATTTGCTCAGCTCACCTCCCTGGCTGATATTTTCCATGACCTTGTTCATGTTAACTCTCCAGTTCAAGGTTCTGGGTGGTTTCCAAGTGGGAACAACTTCACATGGCTACACTGCAGGAAAGATGTGACCATCCCTGTCCCTACAAAATTTTAGCATTTTATGATGTATTTGCTATTTAATCTCTGCATGGTGTGCTTTCCCCTGACAGCTGAATTTAAGGTAATAGCCAGTGCCAAAGGTGTCCCAGCAACATGATGGACTACAGGATTGTTGTCACTGCATCTTCAAAGCAAAGTGCCAGGAAAAGTGTTGAAGACAGATACACAGATAATAGACTCCCTGGGCACGTTTTATATGTGTTAAGTGTGACAAATCCTATAAAATCAGCAATGAGCAGGAGGTGCTCACCAGCCTGACACAAGTGGTAGAACCCTGGGTCACACGAGTCTTCATCTCACAACCAACTCCTTTTTCTTTCATTTTCAGTTTAAACATCTCAGGGAAGGGCTTAAATACAAAGTATCCTCAGAGACTCCAATAAATATTATTATATCAGAATAAATACAGTGATCATCCTTGCTCATTATGGTTTTTTCTGGCTCCAAGCACCCAAATGTGATTTACCACTGAAATATTCTGTTTTCTCCTCTGCCAGCACAGCTTTTGGTTTCATCTTCCTGGCTCCAAAACCTCTGAGTTTCATTGCAACCCAAGTCTTCCACATGCAGGGCTTGAGAGATCCCCCCAAGATTTTCTGGCTTGCAGACCCACATTCACCTGGATGCTCAGGGCTGGCTCCCAGCCTCCTTTTAATTTACAAGTTACTCCTCTTTCTATATACAATTGTTCTGTGTTTGATTTGATTTATTTTTCATCTTTCTGAACTATTTAGAAGAAAACTGATACATACATATGTATGTATTTCCTTGTGTAAGTTTTACATATGTATTAATATTGCATAGCATACAAAATAGCACTAGATTGCAAATATAAAACCAAGATGACCACACTTTGACATCTAAATGCACCAGACAAGGCTTATTTGACTTACTGCATACAGCAAACAATTTTGTCACGGTTTAACACTGGCCCGGCAATTAAACCGAGTAACAGACGCTCTCTATTAATCTCTCTCTCCTCCCTGATAAGAAAGGAGAGAGAATAAGGGAGAGAGACTTATGGGTTGGAAACTAAACTACACAACTTTAATGAAACAGTAATGATAAATAGGAAAAATTAATAAATATATACAAATATACAAGAAAATGGATACCACATTCCTCCCCCCTTTCCCCCAATAGCTCTCACGTCACCACCGAGGCTGCAGGGCAGCCCTGGGAAAGTCCAGGCTGGACTCCTGGAGTCGGCAGCAGTTGGGAACTGGAGGCAGGAACACACAGATAAGGGCTGGCACGGATCAGGAGCACAGGCAGGCAAACGGACGGGATCCTTCCAGGATGCCGGGGGAAGGAATGGAAGCAGGAAAGGCAGGAAGGGCAGGCAGCCGGAAGCTGGAAGCAGGAAATCTGGCTTGGCCCTCGTGATCCCTCAAATTTATACTGAGGATGACGTATATGGGATGGAATACTCTGTTTGGTCAATTCTGGCATCTATCTTGTCCGTTCCTCCCCAAAGGAGGGATGCAGGTGGGACCTCTTTATGTTTTCTTCAGAGCTGAGCAGTGTCCTTGGCTCTGCACACCAGTCTCTAGCAGTAACTATAAACATCAAGTGTTATCAGTCCTAGAAGCACACACTGTCTGAGAAACTTGCTGTTAATTTCAGCAAGTGCAACTACTTACAGGAGACTTAGCTAAA